>NC_073224.2:61772878-62075909 GCF_029281585.2 Gorilla gorilla gorilla | reverse complement strand
AACATCTTTTCTTCCTAGGCAACTCACAATATATTACAAGTGTAAGCTATGAAATAATTTCTCAACACATGAGGATATTGCAATCTGAATGATATAAATTATTTTATATAGTGAATAATAATACAAATAATAAAAATCTATATTTTACATTGTATATATTTAACAGGAATTCATGAAAGTAAACAACACTCAGCAATTACAGGATAGCTGAGCATTAACATGTGGCCATTTCATTCATGATAAAGAGTGAGCCAAAGAAGAATAACATTGTAAACAGAAGGGGCAGGGAAAGTCAGACTAAAAAATCTTGTTGCTGAAAGTAACTTCCTGTCTTTTCAAACTGCTTTTATAATCAAGGAACCTGTGGCCTAGATTATTACATAATTTACCTCAATAGAAAATGTATTAACAGAGTCAAGATATTTCTGATAAAACAAGAGCAGTTAACAGAAGCAGTATAAAAGTTACGAACCCTATTCTGCTTTTTGCCATTAGGAGACATCTGCATTAGAATAATTCTGTTTTACAATAAAGGCAAATAGCTGTCCATAGATTTCTGCTAAAGAGAAAATGTTGACTTTTCTCTCTGAAAATATTTATTATTATCTATGACCATTAACATACTGGTCATAGAGACAAATACATTTAGAAAGGATAGCATCGTAGAGAATGAGTCTAAACTTTTGACTTTTGAAAAAGAAGGTCTATTTCTAAAGCCAAAGAACACAAGATGTTTTAGCAAATCATAATTAAGCTAAAATGCTTTAAACAGTATTGAACACAAGTTATGTCTCTGTATATATTACTATATACAATGTTTCTAAGTTTTTATTGTCAGGTTTATGTAACAAATATCATAACATCATACAGAATTTTGCAGCTATATATTTCATTATTTGATTATCCTTTTAGTATTTTTTTAATCTTGGTGTTCCATCAGTGGCACAGTGTTTTATGCCTCCATGAGGACAATGAATCTTGGTAGAGACTTTGTCAGAGAAAAACTTACCTCACCAGGTTATCCCATGTGTTGTCAAGATTGACCCCAAAAGTGTGACAAAACATATATAGAGTGTTTGTACTGTGAATGTTACAGATACCAGGATGAAATCATTTTTGTCTTCCCGAACAAAATAGAATATGTAAAGCCCTGAAGGTGAGGAGACTCATGCTTATGTGTTTGAGATAAGAACTGTTTCTAAGGACTCATGCTTATGTGTTTGAGATAAGAACGATTTCTGAAGTCCCTTTTATGTCCTTCACATATCTCCTGCATTGATAAAGGTTATCACTTAGGCATTCTTTAGGACTTCTGTCATTCAGGTAAGATGCTCTCAGAAAAACAATTGCCCAGTAACAGCATCTCCACCAATGAACTGACAACATCTCTGACTTTGAACCTCTGGGACCAATGAAATCTATTTCTAAGGAACTTACGTAAATCTCTTTTTGCTAGTACAAGTGCCTCTTACCCTTCCATCGCTGAATGCACTGCGGATTTTATCATTCCATGCATTCCAGATTATAATCCTCATTTCTTATTCTCAAATAAAACCAATATATTTAGACAATTTTCTCTATTGTATTTTTTTAGGTTGATAGTATTTTCATATCTACTTTTCAGCACTTCTCCTTATAACGCTGTAGCTTCTGAGAAGATACTTGAGAAAGTATCTAGTGATCTCAGTACTTCTCCTCTTAGAAATCTGAATCCAGAGTTGTGGATGGGTTGGGGAAGGGTGGAGAAGAGTCTAGCGAGGACACAGTTTAGAGACCGAAATCAAGATTTTATTCCCAATTAGCTGACTCCCCAAAACAAGGAGAGACATGTCTGAACCTAGGCACATGAAAGTAAATTGAAGGGAGAAACAATGGTTAATGAAATCTGCAAAAAAGGAAACAAACAAAAATCTAGACAAAAACTCTCTAACAGATCAAAATAATGGTAAACCAAGACTAGGGAATCTAAGAATTAGAAGTTGCTCATTTATATATAATGTTTTCAGAAAAAAAATGAACAAGTATTTCCAGAAATATTTAAGTACACAAATGCACTGTGAACCATTCAGGAATATGTTCGTGGTTGTGGTGTTCAAGGTTTGCTTTGGAAGTCTCCCTTGTAGAGTCATTACTCTGGAGCCTATTGACTGGGGTGGGATGGCAAGAGAACAAGTTTTGCATTTCTTACTTAAGGGTTCCTCCAGGCATGGGGTCCTTCAGTGCTACAGTTTTGAACTTCTCTCCATGTATTTTCTGATCTCTTTTTTCATTTTGTGTGAAACTAAGAGCTTAGAAATGATTATTTCAAGTCATCTCAAATAAATGCCTTAAATTCTTATGATTCACCTTAAAATTTAATAGCAATAATGTAACAACTCTTATTAAAAACAATATTAAATAATAATGGATATCTAGTATTATCTGAGTTTTTCCAGAATGCTTTAATCTATTACACCAGGAAAAAGTATATGTGCCTCTTACTCATCTGATAAGAGCTAAGTGAAATTATTGTTTCAATTTATTTTAATTTGTATTTGTATCACTACTTTTTTAAATGCTTATATAGAAAAAATACACATAAAGTCACTATAGCACAGCTTTAAATTGAAAAAAATAACTTGATGTGATTATAACACATTGTATGCCTGTATCAAAATATCTCATATAATCCATAAATATATATGCCTACTATGTACCCACAAAAATGAAAAATAAAATAAAACATTTTTAAAAGAAAAATGAAGATATATGCCCCAATTAATTATTTCACAAATAATCATATTTCTAAGATTCTAATTCCTTGTTGTATATGTCCTATCTAATCTTCTCTCTTAGATTGTGAATGCAACATATGAATATGATGTGATTATATTACCTTGTGTTATAACAGGATTTTTTAAAAAAATTAATCGTTTTTAAAATACATGGAAAGATTAATTGTTCTTTAAATACATTGAGGGAATTTTAAAGATGTGATCAAGCAACTGAATTAATTATCTATTAACTGTCTATTTAGTCACAATGGTGACTAAAATGAACTATAACAAGTTTTCTCTACAAAAATAGAATACTGTTAATTTTTCAATTAGGTTTTTCTGTCAAATTATTTTTACTAAATATCTCTGGTATGGCTGGCCTCTTCATATGAGACAGGCATAATTTCTAAATCACATATCATCACATTTTGTATGATTGGTATTTCTTCAAATATAATTCTTAAAACAAAGGGTGTCTGCAAATTCTAAGTAATATTTCTCCCCAGAGTTTGAAGTTATGTTAGTCTAGATTCAGGCTATATCTTACTTATAAAACCAATTCTGTCATTATAGGGGAGGAGAATTTCTTCCTTCCATTGAGATTGTAAAACTCCAACTTGTCCGACCTATTACATTTGTGGTAAGGAAAATGGACTTCATGTTATCATGTTCAAAGTCAAAATGATTATTGTTCAAGTCTCTGTGTACCGTACAAATAAAAGCATGTTTGTCAGGACAATAAATGCTAGCTATCATTTCAACAAATGCTATAAAATATGGGTGGTTTCACTCACTGAAATTTTATTTCTTAGTCAAGTAAATCCTGATAAGAATCAGGAAAGCCTTTTTCCATTTGTAATTCTATCTTGTGGAACGTTAGGTTTCTGAGGTCTCAGTGGAGGCAAGGGGACAAAATGAAGTAGAAGGAAGTGGCACAAGTTATTTTTCTTCACAGTCATTGAACAGAATTGACTCCAACCGGACTACAAAGAATGCTGGGAAACATAGGAGAGCTGGAGGAATATTTGTGAGTACTGTCTCTCACAGTAAGTAGCAAACTTATTACCGTATCATTTCCTTCATGCCCTGGGCAGTTGTTAAGGCCCTGCAGACTTGGCAATGTCCACTGTCTAGGTACACACTCGGTTAACCCTTGTGGGTGCTCCAATCCAGGAATGCTCTGGTGAAGAAAGCTATGTATTCCACTCCTTTTTCCTGAATACTCTCAATTTGGAAATTCAATTTTTCTAAATTTGGATTATATCGCTATTTTCTGTTTCTTTATCTTCCTCACAGGACATACAATTTTCTACTGCCCAGTCATGATTCCACATCACATCAAAGTCATCTAGTATATAATACATCAGGGAATGCTGTGAACTCTATTCTACCAAGAGGTATTTAAAATCTGTGTGAAAAATTATTTTCACAAAATTTACACACACACATATTAATATATATACAGATATATGTTTAAAATTCTTAAACTTTAGGAAAAAATATTTTAACACTTTTTTGATGCCTGAAAAGTCAAGAAAGACAAGAAATATAGGACGTGATACCATGGTTATGCTCTTGAGAGAGAAAGAAAAATACTCCTCCCATTGCTTTTTGTAAGTTTACATCTAAGAAATAGAGTAATATTTTTTATGGGGCCGGGGCGGGGTTGTTTTGTTTTGTTTTGTTTTGTTTTGCGATGGTCTGGCTCTATCACCTATGTTGGAATGGAGTAGCAGGATCACTGCTCACTGCAGCCTGGAGCTCCTGGCCTCAAGGTATCCTCCGACCTTAGCCTCTGGAGTAGCAAGTTCCTCGGACTACCTGCAGGCACCACCACGCTTGGCTAATTTTTGTGTTTTTAGTAGAGACGGGGTTTCATCATGTTGCCCAGTTTGGTCTCGAACTTCTGTGCTCAGGAGATCTGCCCACCTTGGCCTTCCGAAATGCTGGGATTACAGACCAGAATAATTAATTGTTCTATCAGATTCTCCTTTTACTTTAATTTTTGATATCTCTGGTAATTCCCTAAGAGGCTATATTGAACTCTGTATTAAAAGTTCACTGTTCAACAGAAAACAGTGATGTTTAACTCATTTTATTGAGACATAGGCATGTATTTATTTTTGAAACTTTTGATTTTGCAGAATTTATGGGAAAGCCAATGTAAACACTGACTCTTAAGATTTTCTGTGCTAAAATTGAGCCACAGTATTACCGCTTCATTGGAAAATATTCTGCCTCTCTGAATATTGAGCGATATTTTTTACTTAAAAGAATTACTTTTAATTTAGAATACAATAACCAGTTTAAGTCAAAATAATTCAAGTAATACAGAAGAACATATAATTAAAATCATTACTCTAATCTTGCCAAGTTTTCCACACCCTGCTGAATTAGCTACCCACTCAGTAAGACCCACTTTAAACCTCTCCTAATTTCCAATATTTACACACACATGTTTGTACCTAAGTGGAATAGTCCTATAAACCTATTCCTAATTTGTATTTGTATTAACAGATATATGGGTCTTTATTCCACATGAATGCATATAGGTAGCTCTCTTTTTCTTTTTTATTATTATACTTTAAGTTCTGGGATACATGTGCAGAACGTGCAGGTTTGTTACATAGGTATGCACGTGCCATGGAGGTTTGCTGCACCTATCAACCTGTCATCTACATTAGGTATTTCTCCTAATTGCTATTTATCTGTGGGCAATTAGTTTGCTCCAAGTTTTTTATTATTACAAACGATTTTTCAGTTCTTATATGTAACAATTACAGGAATGAACTGTTCGTTTCCCAGTCTTCTGAGGCAATAGTTGCGGCTTTTCAAGATTGCTTTCTGCTTCAAGCACACAAACAAAAACAGAAGAGTTGTATTTTTAAAAAATATACCATTAAAATATTATTGACTATAGTCGCCCTATTGTGTTATCAAATAGTAGCTCTATTCATTCTTTCCATTTTTTTGTGTGTGCTCTTTTGTCCTATCTTGTCTAGAAAGTTTTTCTGTTCCATTGTATTCCCTAATCATGATCTACCTTGTAGATGTACCTTCCAACATTTGCGTATAACAGTAAAATTCTTGTAAGTTTCTTTTTAGTAATAATTAGCTATCTCATTAATAATCTTATTATTCTGTTTTGATAACTACACATTTATTGATTTTTCAGAAAATGATCTGTACCATGTTTAATCATTCCATGTCATCAGTAGCATCAACATAAAGAAATGGGGAAGTACTTGAAATCTTTGGTAATTTATTTTCAAGTAATAATTCCATTAAAAGAAAATTTTGTGTGCTGAAATTCCTATCAGATAAATTGTGTCAGATCAATAGGTCCCAATAGAATACCAAATTATTACTTTCTTTTTGAAATACTTGAGTTATTTAGTGAAAACATATACAAAATCTTTAACAAGGAGATTTAAATAGGGAACACTGAAGAATTTGCGGTTTTATGGACTTCCTCTTCCCCATGGACTAAGACATTTAAGATACTGATAGTTATTTAATTATTTCATTTAACTCTAAGGACTTTTGGGGTACTTATTGCTCCATGCAAATAAAAATAACCTGTCTTAAAAAATACTAAATTCATCATTACCAGAGATATTCAAAGAGACGGATTTACAATCAGTTAAGAATGTATTAGAATAATTAGAACTATCAAATGAGTGACTTGAGATGCTTTGAACCTTGGAATTTTAAGTAGCAATGGGCCGGGCACGGTGGCTCACGCCTGTAATCCCAGCACTTTGGGAGGCCCAGGCGGGCCGATCACGAGGTCAGGAGATCGAGACCATCCTGGCTAACACGGTGAAACCCCGTCTCTACTAAAAATACAAAAAATTAGCCGGGCGTGTTGGCAGGCGCCTGTAGTCCCAGCTACTCAGGAGGTTGAGGCAGGAGAATGGCGTGAACCCGGGAGGAGGAGCTTGCAGTGAGCCGAGATCGCGCCACTGCACTACAGCCTGGGTGACAGAGTGAGACTCCGTCTCAAACAAACAAACAAACAAACAAAAAAGTAGCAATGATAGATACTAAGGAGCAGGATGTATAAAAGTGTGGCATATTCACTGGCCTCCAGGATCAAACAATTAATGAAACCTATTATCTGCCCCCTTATGCTTTCTTGCGCAAATATGTGTTGCTTTTTAAAAATTACCTTTTGTTAAAATTATCGAATTATTACATAACATAATTATTCTTAATTTTGTATATGAGCTGGTAAACCATTTGATGTATTAGCTTTGAATAAATAAGAACAATACCAGCTATATATAGTATCTGCTTAATGATGCATTTTAACTCAATTTTTGTAAGTGATACCATTTTGCACATGATTATTATAGGTTATCAGGTTATGTTAATAATTATAGTCTGAATGTTCCTTAGATTGCATATTGGCACGGATACTAGAAAATAACTTATCCATCTAAAACCACAAACTACGTCAAGAATAATAGCAAAATGCTTATTAACATTAATCATTCATGTCTCTATCAAGTGTCTCTCCACATTTATCTTTAAAATATTTGAGAGATTGAAAATTAAGCACAAACTATTGCACAGTATTTTCAAATTGAATTATATGTCATGAGTTTTACAACTGCCATCAAATTTAAGACAATAAAGCCAATACTTTTAATTTAAACCCGATATTGGTGAGAAACTGGCTATTGGAATGATGCATTTCTGTGGCGGTGATGATTGTTTGCTTTACATATTTATGCAAAATATTGAGAGCAGCAAGGGGCTTTGTTTACGAAAATAGGTCAAGCTTTACAATTCCAAAGAGAAAACAGTGTCCATTACATTGGAAAGACTTTACAAATACTGTAAACATTGTATCTTGTTATATCCAAACTTTACCATTTCGGTTGCTGCAAACATAGGCTATATGTGAGCCGTTAGAGATTATATGAAAAATTTCAATTTTCACGGTGGTTATTCTGAAAATAGGCTCAGGTGGTTTTATGTGTATATATATTGATATGATTTTTAAGTTAATATCATCTTAAATATTAAAAATCAGCTCCATGGACTTTGGTCTCCTTTCATCAATGTTTATTGAACAAATTATTGATCAGAATTTTTCATTATCATTTTGGAATACTACCAATTATGTTATAATAATTACACTCTAATTTGCTATTAATAAGCTAGTATTCCTAAAAATGAGGTACTTTATATTTTTAAAACTGTTTTTATTTATTCATCAAGATTAAAATTGTCTGAAATTTTCTGAAGTTGCTGTTAAAATCTATAGAGCATTATTCAGTCTCTAGTAAACAAAGGAAGGGTCATATTGAACCCTGTGAATAAACCATTGCTTAGAATGAATGGAACAGCACTACACATCAAAATGTTTGCAATCTGTTTTGAAATATATTATGAATTTATTCTCCCCTATATTTGCTTTGCATATTGAAAATGTGAAATGAGAAGACAAACTGTCATGTCTGATGCTCTTAGCACTGAGAAAGGAACAGATAACTTGATTCAAATTCCAAGCATTTATTTACTAAAACACATTACTAATTTTTACGAGAACATTTTTCAGTTTAAAAAAGAAAAAAATGTTTCCTATATTTTGCCATTTAAATAGAAATAAAAGGGCAAAAAGTTTTGGGGTTAAGTCTTTTTTTCACACATTTAATTAATAGAGTATATTTGAAAGCATTATGGTAAAAATAAGGCAAATCAATAATTGAAACGTATTAATTCTATAAACATCTCCTTTTTGTATTTTTATGTTAAAGTGAAGTTGAAAATTCATGATAGTCATTATTTGATTTAGCTAATCATACTGAATTAGCAAACACAGAAGACAATTTCCAAGGTTATTTTTCCTCCTGCTACTTGCACTCTCTTATCTAAATTCATACAGCTTTCAGCCTGAACAAGCATTTAATTCACTCTTCAAATTATGTATGTACACTTCACTTAGCTCCAATATGTGAATGTAACATAAACAGGAAATTCTGTACAACAAACTAAAGTCATCTTTTTGGTTTCGTATATTTTCTAACAAGAAGAATGATAACATTAAAATTTAGTAACATATACTAAACGTGTTTTTTTAATATAGTAAGAACATTTTTTTCTGTAAAGAATTTTTCATTTGCCATAAATGTATTTAAAGGAGGACATGATTTTTAAAAAGATGCATTCTAGAAACTTGTAACTCTATCAAAATGATCCCAAGTAAAGTCTGGTCAATTAAATTTTCTTTAACAGAAATCAGAGAAATAATTGAATGTAAAATCTCTTTTCTATTTATGTGAGTTATGTTTTAAAGTGGCCTCATATATTCAAGAAGTTATTTTGTAATAACTTCATAAGAAATTGCAGGAGTGACGATTTAATTGGTAAGTGATATTTTTAAAAGGTCATGAAGATATTGTCAATTATGTAATTCTAAACTTTCTCCGACTGCTCATCTGTTCAGTCAAATCTGTTAAGGGCACTTCTCCAGATCCATATTAGCAATACATCTGTTACACTTGATCAGGTTGAAATAGAACACAAGTAAACAGCATATATTTGCTCAAGGCAGGTTGATTTTAATTTATTTTTGGAAGGAGTGGTCAGTTTGTGAAGTTCTAGAGACACGCAATAATTTTATTTGCTTAGTGAAATGTGGTCTCTGTATAGAATCAAATTCTCTCCTAACCAAAAAAGTAAAACAAAAAATAGAAAGGAATGAAATAATTAAAAACTATTTTATTGTTAATAGTATAGTCTGTTGGTATAACAAAAATATCACTAACACATTATAAATATTTTTGTCCTCATTATGGTACTATTGAAAATAAATTACTTTGCATAGGATCCTTTTTTTGGTTATAACAGTATTTATTAAGTAATAAAAATGATTGAGAAACTGGCATGCTGCTAAATGCATACATCTTTACCAAACAAAATGTCTCTTAAACTTGTCCACACATATTTAACTACAGAGAGTAAAGTAGAAGATGACAAGGTGTCTTGGAGCTTGCCTTGAAAGCAAGTTGACTTTTGAACTACAAAGGAAATTTACTTTACCTATGTTTAGAAGTTAAAGTTTGGCATAATAAAATTGCATAAAAAATAACTACAGACTGCATGAGAAACAACCATACTTATGACAAAACCAGAAGTCAGCTACACTTAAGACACGAAATGCTGTATCAGTGCTTCCTACACACTTTGGGCCTCCATCTGACTTATTCCAAAGCCCTGCTATGTCCCAGATTGAAGAGAAAAATATGAAGTGCTCAAAGTGATTCATTGTGGTGTCAAAATATATTAGAATTCCTATTTATTTTTTATCTTAAAAAGAACAACAAATAAGTTTGCTCATATTTTACATATAGATTGACATTGGAACCTCCACTCAGTTATTCATATATACAGATAGTTCTAAACTGATGATGGGTTACGAGGCTGACTGAAAGAAGAGTGAGGTTTCTCTAGCACTGGAGTAGGAAGGTAGGGAGACATAGAATAAAGAAATATAGAAGATGAGGAGAGAGAATAAAACATTTAATTTATAATCAGAATCAGGACATGCCTGAAATAAGGCTCCATTAATAGTTAAACAGGGTATCCATATAAATCAGTGCTGCTCTGCAAACCAATTTGCATAGATACGATAAGATGGGGTAGGGAGTTCTGCCAGTTTATTGAGACATGGAAATTTACACGCACTAAGTCAAATGCACTTGAGGATTACATAGGTAGTTAATTATTTTTATATTTATTTCTTAAATCACTCATCGAAAATTAGACAAGAGTTTGATAAAATAGTGTTTCTTGATGTTTAGGTCCAAAATTGCTTATCAGAAACATCTCAGGGAATATGTCTTCCAAAACTTATAATTTTCAGGTTTTATAAAATTAATAAGTACATACTATCCAAGAATGTTTTGGGGGAATTATAAATGAAAGACATTAATATGCTTTCAGTAATACATACATGCAATCACACTGAAATGAAGACCATAAATTGGCATCAGGTTATCTCTTGCCAATGCACATTGTGCTTTCCACCAGTGGATTATATAATTGTCGTTCCTTCCAGAATTTTGTGGATTTAAGAATTCTGGAAAATAAATTCTAGACATGTAATATATACAAAAGGTCCCTTTCTGTAAACCTTTCCATACATTTTGACATTTCTAAGAAAAAATAATTGGCTATTAGGTTAGTATTAGACACTGCTATTTGCAGAGCTTTTATTATCCATTGACTTGTCAAAAATTTTAAAAAATATTATTTTTCTTTAATCTTAATGATTTACACTGCTTATGTCTATGGCTGACCATTCTTCTTTCAGCTCTTACTATTAACCAAGGGTACATTTTTTCTAATATCTATTGTCAATCAGGAGTAATCTTTAATATTGTTCATATATGTTTATATCAGATTGAATAAGTCTACCGAATCTGAATTTCTCAATATACTGGGGTTGAAATTTTAATCCCAATAAAGCACAAGTTATTACTACAATGATTAGTATGTTTTGCACATCTATCTAGAGTGTAGATAAATTCTAAATAGATTTTCAATGATTTGTTGTCAACCATAACGCACAGTGTAATTAAAGGCTCATAAATGGCAATCACATACTCAGATGATTCAATGCTATGATAGATGCCCTTTCTTTTATTAAATCGTTTTTCATATATCTTACTTTTCACGTAGTTGGAATTAGATAATGACTAATAATTTTGTACCTGCACAGGAGACAAAACCAATGAATTAATTTGAAGCATATTGAGATATGACAGATACTAAGAATAATTTATTTAGATTTATTTAAACTCAAGCAGATGTATAAATCTCCAAATGAATTGATGAGTTAATTATGAATTTTTTTCTATAGATCCTTTTAAACAAACGTATAACTTCCTTTCCGACTTTTAAGCGTTTAAAGGTTTGAAAAACCCCTTAACTATAAAATTTTGTTAATGAACTTTTCATAAACAAAAGGATAATTAGTCCAGTACATTTTGGCAAAATACATTATTGTAGAAGAGAAATTGTAATTTTACACTTATGAATACGGAAGATCGAAGTCTTTAATTCCATATGGATGATCTGAGTCTTCAATCAATCAAGATTGTGAGTCTTTAATTTGAAAGATAAATGGATTAGGTATAGTGTAAGAACAAGTATAATCCATGCACTTATTTATAAATTGACTCATGGCACTATAGTAATGAACAATACTATAATAATAATAAAGGAGTCTTCTGGGTTGAGTGCTATTGGATTGATTCTCCCTCAACAGTTGAGAATTTTTGTAGAAATACATGCGGAACCACATCAACAGTGGAGTTACATATAATAATGTACCATTTGCTAGAGTGAATAAAGAATGTGAAGTAAACACACTGAATGATATACGGTATCAAAAGACATCATGAGATAATGTGTGCTTTAGTCTCTATTATGGAACAGTAGGACCCAGTAAGACTAGAAAATAAAAGAACCTTAGAATCCATCCACTGAGATGAATTCAAGGAGAGTCTGCTTGAAAATGAAATAAATACTTCAAGACGTTTACAGCTGGGACCTAAATTAAATATCTAACATTAAGAGGAAACATTGAGATAAGTAAGAAGAAAAAACAACTGATCATGATCAAAATGAGAGTAGAAGGCATTGGATGAAGAACATAGATTAGTTTTAAATGGAGAAGTATTAACTTTTCTTCTGAAAATGTGGTAAAGAAAGAAAGAAAGGCCGGGCGCGGAGGTTCATGCCTGTAATCCTAGCACTTTGGGAAGCCAAGGCAGGCGGATCACTTGGGGTCAAGAGTTCCAGACCAGCCTGGCCAGCATGGTGAAACCCTGTCTCTATTAAAAATACAAAAATTAGCCAGGCATGGTGGCGGGCGCCTGTAAACCCAGCTATTCTGGAGGCTGAGGCAGGAGAATTGCTGGAACCCGAGAGGTGGAGGTTGCAGTGAGCTGAGATTGCACCACTGCACTCCAGCCGGGGTGACAGAGTGAGACTCCATCAAAAAAAAAAAAAAAAAAAAAAAAAAAAGGAAAGGAAGGACGGAAGGAAGGAAAGAAGGAAGGAAGGAAGGAAGGCAGGCAGGCAGGCAGGCGTTGATAGTGCAATGGTCACTTCTTTTACAATATGAAATCAAGGCCAATGCTGCTCAGCACTAGCAAAGATTAGCAAAAGGTATTATCTCTCTTTCTCTTTTCATGTCTTTCTTTTTTGAGGCATATGCAGTACCAGGAAATGTAAGCATGAGAAGATATAATTATAGCTGCTTCCTGCGCTCTGCAACTCTACACCATGCGTTCTTTCTTATCTCTTAGGCACTGCTGCTCTAGACAGGACAGCTGGATACGTTTCCAGTGATGCTGTCCTTGATGACAGCGGCCCTTTATGGCTGTTTTCAATCCTACAGATCTTGATGTTCAGACTCCAAAGGCTTATATATGCACTTTTGAAGCCTTACCATACATAAAGGACACAAGATTTTACCTTTTCAGGGCCCTGAATGCTATCTAGCTTTTGTGGATTATTAGAAAACACTTTCAGACTTCAACTATTTTCATTTTTCTTGAGTCTTGCCTCTGTCCCTGAGTATCTTGCATTATGTAAACTAGTAACTTCAAACACTTATTGAATCTCCCTGAGTAAGAGAAAGTCAGATCTCTAGGACTCTAATGACTGGCTAGGATGTCACAAGAACTTACATTAAAAAAAGGAAAGCCAAATTTCTTATTTATGAATTCATAGCATCAACATATAGACACATAAATGCAGCCTCTCACCCCACCTGCACATATATATATGGAATGAGTTCAAACATCATTGAATCTCTATTTGGATTAGCTCCCATATTATTTTATAATTAAAAACCTTATTTTGGTACATTTTGGTTTCATAACAAATGATATTTTCACTGACTCAGAGAAGCACCAATTGTTATGAGTAAGTTTAAAGTATGCTTAACAGACTGTACCAGACATAACCTGAAATTAATTTCAAATTAAAATTATTTTAACCATAAAATAATTACTATCAATTCAGTGTCTCTTACTACAATTTCTGACATGTATGTTTATAATTTGTGACATGAATAGATTATTTAACTCAAATTTAAAAAGTAAAAGAAAGATTATATAGCTGATTTATTAGAAAAACACAGAAAGCAGAGACAATGGGGAATTTGGTATAGCCAATAGAATCCAAAGCAGTAGAAAAATGAAAATCTAGTATATGTAATTCATCTATATTGTGGTTTGTCTGAAAATATTGAAAGAAATTTTATTTTTTTACCCAACATGTAAGGAAAATTATAGACACATATGTAGCATAAATGATATTCTGTGATCCACAGAAAAAAATAGCTTGTGTTTTCATTATTAATTTTTGGAGTGAGGGCTTAATTAATATGCATTTTAAACAGCATTTGGGAAGATCAGTGTTTTTCTATATCTTGGTTATTCAGTCTTATAAAAAAATTCCTCTGTATCTTTTAAACTTATTATCTTCATGTAAGGAAATTCAATCCCAGGAACTTAGCTTAAAGGCAGAGATAATCCCTATTTTCCATAAAGTTATCTGTGATAATAACACTGACACCAACATACCATTTATTCTGATGTGCACCGAGGAAAATTCAACGTTCATTGCATGAAATCAAGAAGATATTAAATGTAACTTTGTTTTTACTCTTAAAAAGATGCCCAAAGGCAAAAGTGCCATTTTCTGTCAAGCACGACTCAATTGATAGTTCTCTCTTGATTCTGCACAAATGCCTCTTTTAAAATGATTCAATTCCTCTACTACCTCATCTTCTCTGGTCAGGCAGGAGTCATGGAGAGAGAAGATTGGCCTATTATCTTCCCACTCTGTCAGAAACAGCAGCAGTAATGGTCATGATTCTCTTGTATGCTACCAGTTCAATGCTCCATAAAACATATGAACTATGCTATCTAGACTTAATTGTGCCTAGAGGAAAATAAAATGAAATGAGGTGGGTAGTTAAGTTAAATGTTGGTATATATGTTAATGTCTGTCTATGTATGTATCTTAATTCTTTAAAAACTACATTAGTATGTGAATTAAGTATCTTACTAGAAATTCACAAATTTAAAAACAATTTTTATTTTATCTAAAAGTTGAGTTAGTTTGGATATTCTTACAATGAATAAACTAAGCAGCATTTATAGAGTATATTAAGTTCACTTTTTTATCCCTTTAGGAATTAAAAAAAAGTTACCAGGTGTTATTTGTCTCTTAAATCAATTAATTTTAAACATATGGACAAAGCTTTGAGACTGATTGAAAGCGACCCTTCCTCCTTTTTTTCTCATTAGCTACTGAGAATGTGATTTTATCATTCTACGTATGTACATGCATAACTACGTGTCTGCATGAGTTCAGAAACCAGCTGCAGTAGAAAATATCCTGTGTGACAGTTTACTTTTCATGGCATTTCTGATCTTGCCAGTTAGGGAGTGAAAAAATTTCATGAAGTTTATTCCTGTCAGATTTTTCACATTTTTCCAAATCAAGTTCTCAGAGAAATAGAGATAAACTACAGATAATTTTTTAAAAACCACATACTAAAATAATTGTATTTAGAAATCTGAGGACCAAGAAGATCTCCCCCTTAGGAATTTTCATGATTATCTATAGAAAGGTATTAGTCCTTTAGGAAAATTTTACTAATAACTTTGGTGTGCTCTATCTGCAAACCCCAGTCATGGAGAGAGATATGAGTAGGAGAACTATGATACCTCCCCCCAAATAAAAAATAATAATAATTGCAAGGAACTAATAGAGATTGAAAGGTGGAACAAACCTCTCTGGGTAAAAGAGTTCTGAACTAACGTTAGTGGAAAGTTCCAGGAAGAAGAGCAGAGGACTAGCACCAGATGAAGTAGACAAGAGTGATGCCAAGTGATGAGAGCACAGCTGGGGTGACGAACAGATGGCAAGAGGTGCAAACCTGCCAGCTCATGCATTTTCTAGTCTCTTTTATCTGCTGAAAATGATCAGAAGAAGGAGCAGTACATGGAAAAGTATTAATAGCGCATACTGCTGGGGTGAGATCAGTGAATTTTGGCATTTAAGAGTTAATTGTGGTTCAGGAAGACATCACTCACTGGAGATGTCACCTTGAACTTTAACCAACCAGGGTGGTCCCAAGTTACCTATGCACTTTAGTCCCATCCAATGATCAGTGTATCATTTTAACACACTCTGTCCTCACTCCTTAAAATACGATCAGTGAAAGTTCCTGTCTGCCTTATACCTTCAGATTTCCAATATAAGTTACAGAAATTATTTATCTTTACATAAAACTGAAAACTTTGGGGAATAAATGTTACGTTTTCCAAGACTCACTATTCTCCCCACCATGAGCATCATGGCAGGCCTCCTTTCCAGTAGCAGCTCAAGTATCCTCTAACCAAGGAGTAAGATGGCGGTTCCCCACACTTAAGTACATTCCTGATGGTTCTCTTCATACTTTGATTGACACAAGATAGTGTTCCTTACCTTTTCCAAAAGTTCTTTTTAAGGGGAAAAAATATAAGTAAACTGAGGAATTTAAGAAAGATGCTTTTAAGCTGCAGCTTGATGGACAAATGGGGATTAGACTGGCTAATGTCTACAGGGATATAACAACAGAGGAAAGGAGGCTTTAGACAGAGGAAGAAATATGAAGACAAAAAAAGTCTTGATTTATTCAGAAAACTAAGGCAATAATGGTAAAGATAAAAAAATTGATGGGATGTAATAATTGATTTATTTGTATAAAAAGAAGAATCTAAGGAAAAGGCCATTTTAATTTAAAGTAAAGAGAATTTATGAGATATTTGGTTTACTTAATTTAACATTTTTTCTACCTGCGTGTTTTATTCTCAAATTTCTGTTAGCTTTTTTAGATGTTTGTAATATTTAATTTTGATAATTGAGAAAGATTCATGTGACAATTTTATGCATATTTTATTATTGTGTTTAAAACTGAATTTAGCCTGTATACCATATGAATTGTATGTGGGTATGCATGTATATGCAACCAGAATATCTAAATAATATTTGTATACATCTTGGGGGAGTTTTTGCAATAGCTTTAAAGTTGGATCTTTAATCTCATACTGTAGCAACAGGAATTGGTAAAGATGTAAAAGGAAACATAAATATTAACAAAGTTTGAGCATATTTCTTTCCTTGAAGCTCTTCATAATATTTTTAGTTAAAAGTCACACTTCAAACACCAATTAATCTTATGAAAGCTTAATTTTATCTCATTGATATTATATCAATGAATTAGGTATGTCCAAAGATTATAACACCATGTTCTCTATTGACCATATGATTAATCACTTTAGGTTTTAGTGTTAGGTTGCCATTACATTTGAAGTAGAAGCCTTTCTTTCACAAGACTAAAGAACAGTAAATTAATACAACATTTAAGAAAGTGTCCATCTTTGCTAAATTGTCAGTACCTGATAACTAGAAAATGTACTTACAGAGAAATTAATTTAATTATGTAGTAATAATATTTTTAAACTAAACTAATGTACATAAATTATAAGATACAACGGGAAGCTATATAATATAATTTTGGGTCTGCTCATTGACTCCTATATGGAATTCCAGATATTATATTCAAATTATTCTTTTCTAAAAATAATAGAACAACCAGAAATGAAATGACTTTGACTCAACCTTCCCTAGATATTCATGAAGATTAATGTCAGATAAAGACAGAAAACTTATTTTCAAAAAGGAAATTAGATATCCTAAGCAATAAATTATTTAAAAATGAAAAAATGCATTTTGGCACTTACTTTATTATATCCACACCCATAAAAATTTTGATGAATACAGAGAGTTATGACTTTTTATCATCATTAAAGATCAAAATCTATATACTAAAGGTGATGAAAAATCTTGAGGGCATAAATTATATTTATAATTAATAGGAAGGGCTTAGGTCTTAACATCTGTTAGGTCATAACAGATGAATTAAAGAAGTGTGAAGTGAGAGTCTCAAGGTTATAAAAGAAAGGCATAATTTGTAGGTCTCGATTGTGTCATCTATAGGATGCTTGTACTTTGTTGTAGTTTCAACTAGATTTTAATGTTGCTTTTTTGTATTAGAAAGGAATATTTAATAGTCTTATATATTCTTCGGCATTTCAAAATAAGAATCCAAATATTGTTAAAAAAAAATCTTGAGTCTACAAATCTAAGCAGCAATCTGCAACACAGCATTTGTAAAAGTGTATAAACTTCTATAATGATGACCTTTAGTGTTTAGATAGAAATGGTATTATGTTCACGTTAAACATCAGGTAATTAAAACCAAGAAACGTTAACAATTTACACAAAGATACACTAATTTGAGCTTGGATTTAAACATAGATTAGTCTTTTACAAAGACTTTTACAATAATATATATATATATTTGGAGAAAGAGAGAGAGTTATAAAATTTAATCACATTAGAAAGGTTTATTAAACTCAATAATTATGCAGAAATGTCATAAATTTCTCGAGGTTGCTTCATGGAATATTTATTTTTTTATTACAGTGAGCATATGCCAGATTTTCTTCTTCATACGTAGATTTAGTTTTTTTACATAAAAAAACCTTTTAACTGTTTCAAGTTAACATTCTGAAAATTGTATTTTTGAACATCTTACATTACATTACTTTACTGAAATATGTAATTCTTTTCCCCAAGTCCGGAAAATCATATTGTCTGCTACCACATTAGGCTTTGTTGCTGTTCAAGTTATTAAAAAAAAAAGTTTGAATGTAAAGCAGAGTTAGCAGCAAACATCCCCCCAAATAGTATAAGTCTAGACTTAAAGAGTTCATTAATTAGTAGTATTTTATTTTATTTATTTATTATTTTATTTTATTTTTTACTCTCTAGTGTACTCAAATGCCAGACGTCTCTTTATGAAGGAGAGGAACTTAGGTAGTAAGCAATTATTGAAGGTATAGAATTATAATCTGTCTTGAATATTCACAGTTTTTAATATGACAATATAATATTGACAGGACTTAAAAGCAGAGTTTGTAACTTGCACATTTAAAGTAATAATCAGAGCTGATTGATATATAAATAATATGTATATATACGTTATAGACACTGAACATTATTTCTTAGTTGCTTAAAGAGCCATTTTTGGAAGAAAAGTAACTTTGTGACTGAACCTAATTGACAAAATACTATTAATTACTCATTTAACAATTTTATCAAACAGTTACAGTCCAATCCAACTGATACCCTATTTGGCAATGAAGGTATAATAGCAAGCTAAAATTCATTTAACGTCTGCAGAGACTATGGGCTTGTGAAAACGAAAGAAATAACTGAAAGGGTTGCAAAATACATGTAAAGATAAGACCTGGGAAAGCCCTGTGAAACAAAGTTGCATAGTTCTGAAATAGAAAGCATGACACATAAGCAGCACAGGAAAGAAGCTCTCAGTATTGGAAAAAATATGAAGAGAGATGAGGGCTGTATATGCTGAAACATGAGAGTAGAGACTGTGAAGGGCGATCTCTTTGAATGGTATTAAAGCTATTTTATAGTGATTTCCTTTTATAATAATGAAATTAATCAATTGTGTGAAGTCTGTAGATGGGAGGTTAGTTTAATCATATTTTGCATTTCAAAATACCACCGTAATGTGAAACATGGATTGGAGGATTTCTATTGACTATAGATTAGGCAGAGCAGGAATCTGTCCAAATCTGTTGAAAACAAAACTGGTGCCAAAACTTTCTTTAAAAGATTCTTTAAAACTGCACTGATAATGCTTCCAGCTTTACTCCAAATACCTGAAAATGGAATTACATGGCACAGTAAGTCTATTGTAGCTATTGCCAAACTGATGTGAAAATGAAAACTGTCAATAGGATATTTAAATGATGGGCTTCTCACAAGTGAAATAACACATGGTTTAATGAACTAACAAAAGTGTTGCTTGTATTCAAATAGGCATGAAGGAAAAAAATGAGATGCGAACATATATCTAAGACGATGAGTAATCCACAGAAGTCTAGAGAATATATACTTTCTGAATGTTGGTTAAAATTGAGTATATCATCATCAGTAAATAAATGTTCATCTGAATGTCATTTTTTTTCTTTTTGCCACTATTTAATGTATGTTTTATGGCAATTGAATGAAAGATTCTTAGATTTTTGTGGAATCATACTTTATATGTATGTAGTTTTTTTTCAAAAATTTCCGTTAACATTAGATAGTCATTAGTAAATAAAATTTCAAGATTATTATTTTGTTTTGATTTTGGGGTGGGAAGGGGAGGAGTATGTGTTTGTTATTATTTGGTAGGGTTTTGTCCCAAACTATAGCAGAAAAATACTTTCTTTGAAAACAGGGTCAGACTTTTAAAACAATAAACTAGTTTAAAATTTTTCTTAAGCTCATGAGTGTACAAATAATACTAGTGAAGTAAATGTAATATAAAATAAAACAATGCAAAAAATAACGTCAAATTACTACTAGAAAATTTCATTTTTATTGAGATGTATAATAAACTATTCTTTATGATGTTTATTTGTTATATGAGATTGTTACTAGCTAAAGACAAAATTAAATGTACACAGAAAAATATGATATAAAATATATAATTAAAATGTTATATGTAATAACATAGAAGTATCTTTTTTTCTGAAAAGATTTGTATAATTTGTAAAAAAAAAAAAAAAAAAGCAGTAGAATATCTGTCAAAATGACACAAAACTAAAATTTGTGCTATGGGTCTTGGCCCCAATTTTTAAATCTTAGCCAAATGAATTAAGCACATTTCAGCGACTGTGCTGAATAAAGAATTAGATAGATGGGCTGGGTTATCTCTTTTCTATTATTTTTGTCTAATTTCAAAATCAGTTTTTTGCTAGCACCATAAAGTAAAAAAGTCTTCAATTATCTAGTTTCTGGAACAACTTGTATCTGAAAGGAGTTATATTTTCTTTATTCAAAGTATAAGTTTGTTAGAGCTTACCATAATAATATTTTAATTAGGTTTCTTTTTAATATAATGGAGCTTTTCAGATTTTTAAAACCATTATCTGTATATTGACGTTTTCTGTTTCTTCTTTAACCAATTTTAACATTTTGTAGAAATGTATTTTCTCAATTATGGATTTAAAATCGTATTGACGTGTACCTATACTTCACTTTAAATAATGTCATGTCTATTGAGTTGGACTTTTCAAACTATGACATGAGGCAGGGTAAGCAAGATTAGGAGGCTGTGCTGTCTTGTCTCCTTGTTGGAAGCTCTGTGGGCTCTGCATCCCTTGCACACACTTGCATCAGCACTCAACTCTTTTGCAAGGTAAGAAATCCTACAGGAAAGCAGCAGACAGCCAGAGGGTTACAGGCTCCTGATACCAGATATGGACCCGGAAGGAGAACAAAACTCCCTTCTTCCTGATGTAACTTCCGCAATTTCCAACCAATCGGCACCCAAAGCCCATGAAGCTATTAAGTACAAATTTCTGCCTTGGGGGTCTTGGGGTTTCTATAGGGTCTTGCATGGACAGCTAGGCTCAAGGTTTAGCTAATAATTACCTTTCCTTCATTTTAATAGCAACACACACACACACACACCTCCAGGTGGAGATTTTACATGCTAATAAGATATCTGATGTGTGTTGTAGCATGTACAACTGAGTGTATGCATCAAACCTCAGTCTGTCTTTCCATACTTGACCTCACCAGTAGTTTATGAATATACACATACATTTCTCATAAAGGGAGTTTCCCTCAAGGCACTAGGGGTTGTCTCTGCCTCTGAGCAGCCTGCTCTACCTCTCACTTGTCCAAAATTCAAGTGGCCAAGTTGACTGCAAAGCCAATCAACTTCTTTGGTTACTCTTACTTTGGACTTAATTTCAAATTCTTTTGTGTTAAGCAGTCAAAACCCTGAACCAGCCCACCCACTGTTACTACTTATATCTCTTGTAACCTAACATTGATATTATTTTCTACATTTCTTTTTCAGTTTGTACTTTATATATTTGGAATTTACACTTCAGTTGTCTTTTTGTTGCTTGTTCCTTCTTAGTCTTTTTAAAACATTTTACAAATGTATAACAAATTTTTTTCCCTTGTGATTATTTTTAATTTTTTATTTTATTTAGCATTTTCTCATTTCACTGCATATTTACTTTGTTAATTGATACATATTAAACATATGTATTCTTAGGGTACATGTGATAATTTGATACATTTGTATAATCAAATCACAGTAATTGAGATATCGATCACCTTAAAAATTTATCTTTTCTTTAAACGAGATACACTTGAATTATTCTCTTTTAGGTATTTTGAAATATACTGATTAAAAACTTGAGGATTACCTTTCTTGATTAAAAAAACCTATGCTGTCTTTTAATTTGTATTTTTGTTTTTGTTGTTTTATTTCAAAAAAATTACTTTCAACATCAGTGCAATTTTTACATAAGAAGTGCTTCATTCCAAACAATACATTGATAAATTTTTTTTGTATAATACTAATGCAATCTGAGGGCATATGTTTGTGGATTGGTGGGTTTAAAACAGCTATTTTATTGCATTTATTAAGTCAGTGTTCACAGGTCTATGGTTGATCAAACAGTTAATTTAATATTAGTTTATTATAATTCACAATTAATAGGTACTGTATTTACTCTTTTGGTTATTGCCAGAATTTTCTATATCCCAAGTTATTTTCTTCATGGTTGCCCAAAATTGAGGAAGTAATTGTTACATTTCTTAAAGTTACCAATTATCTTGTATTATGCTTAAAAAAATAAAATGCTATGATCTAAGCTATTATGATTTTCTGCACAGTGAATCAGGCAATTTCTATGATTTTGTGCTCTTGATACGAATATTCTTTTTTATGGCATGGATTTTTTTTTCCCTCTCTGAGGTACTATGCTGGACTGAATGGCAAACCACTCCCAGAATATGTATTCTAAAAGGAAAAAGGAAAAAAAATGGTTGAACATATTGAAATTGGGATTTGGCAGCTGTGGCCTTATTGGGTAGCTGTCTGGTCCACCCCTACCTCCACCAAGCTCAGTGTTTCAACATGTGCTACTGGGCTCTGTACCCCTTGCATTGGAGTGCAGTGCTTAGTGTCCATATTGCCCCAGTCATACCAACTTAAATTAAGGCTAGTGAGGAAAAAATAATTTGATAAAGGTTTATTGTAACCAAATGTGATGATCAATCTGGTATGACACACCAAAAATTTGGGTGTGTTCCACAGTCTATTAGAAATTGGAAGCCTTTTTAAGACAGTGTAGAAGAAGAGAGGAAAATTCATCATATTGGAATTGTCCTTTTTCTCTGGAGGGTACAATACAGAGTTTGTAGTCATTGGATACAGATTGCAACATACAGGTTAAAATGTCCGTATGTAAAACAATCAGTAAAACTTTGTGATTCAGAACCAAATCAGCCTTCATTGCAGTGTCAGTAGGTTATATATTAGTCAGTATGTCAACAATTTGAGGAATTCGTGATAGGATTCCTAACTCAGGGACAGGATATCACCATTGATCATAAGACTTTCCCCAGCTGGGTTAATTTGGAAGACTGCTAAATGTGACCTATAGGCTATCAGTCATACTGGGGTGCCACCCACAAGCAGGAAATTACTGTCCTTTCTTCGGTTTATCTGTGAGTGGGCTGTTCCATCTTACAATAGCTCCACTGGTCTGGGGATAGTAGAGTGCATGAAAAGCCCATTGTATTCCTTGAGAGGGCAACGACTATAATGTTGCTTGGGCAGTGAAGGGTGTTTCATGGTCAGAGTAAAGTCTCCTGGGCTATCCAAAGCACAACATAAATTCCTCTCAAGGGTGGTTGTAGTAGTCCCAGAATCCGCATGTTGAACTAGAATAGAAATACCACAGTCTGCGTAGGTGTTAACTAATGGCAGTGAGGCACTCTCAGTGTACCTCACTCTGTGTGGTCAATCTGTCAGACCCAGGTAAGCCCTAGCCTTCAGTTAATATGTCCTAATTCTCCTCTTTGAATAATCTGGGCCCATTGGAAAGAATCACACAATTGTACAGCATCCTTAGTCTCAGCATCTTGTAGAACCATCTGTTAAGCCTTTGCCCAGTCTTGCATCTAAAATGTACCTCGACATCAGTTATATATCCATAAGTAACTGTTGCTACCTGTTGGGCACAAGCTTGATTAGCATGAGAATTCTATTTATGTTCCATTTTGAAAGGTTCTTTGCCATCAGCGTCCACGTGAGTGACATATATTTGTCCCCTCCAAGCAGCAAGCATGCTGCTATTGTCCTTGTTCCCTTATAAGGGATTCTTTAATAGTCCAGTCACTCAATTGACATTCTACTGACCAAGTGGCTAGGCTGTTAGCAATGGTTTGAGTCAGTGAAACTGTTACAAGATATGACAGTAGGGGTGGCCTGCACAACCATCACCATTGTAAAGTTCATCTTATTGGGTGAAACATCCATGTTCAGTCTCAATACAAAGATGGCCATATACTGGCCTAATGGCATCCTCAGCTCAGTGGACCCCATAGGCTTTTAGTTTCACAGGACCATCAGTAAATCATGTCGTATCATTGGCAAACATGCCTCTAAATCTTGATCTCCAAGTAGCTGCAGAAGGAGCTACAGCATCCCCTGTGATTTTCTTGGTCCCTTCTGGCAGGTTAGTCATTTGTTCACGGAGCCTACCGGTCTCTTCATGGCCTAGCTAGGCCTGATCATGAGTGTAACATTTCTATTTGATAATTGAGCTCTGTTAAGGCTGTCCAATTTTATTTGTGGTATTTGTAAGCACCTGAGTGATAATAGACAGTTCAGGTTACAGTGTCACATGAGACACTCAGTCTTCACCAGTGCCAAATAGCAAGCAAAGAGTTGCTATTCAAGGGAGTATATCTGTTGGCTACCTCAGGCAACATTTGTGTCCAGAATTCAAGTGGCCAGTGGCAGTTTCCTATTGCCAAAGACTCTAATCAGCACACATGGTAGTTGTAGACACTTGTAATTTAATTGGGTTAGCAAGCTCTAAATGTTCCAAAGGTAGTGCCTGGACCATGGCTCATGAATGGTTTATAAGGCCTGCTGCTGCAAACAGCCTCATTCAAAGTTGGTGGTCCTGTGAGCCACCTTGTACTAAGTGGGTCAAAAGAGCCCCAGCTGGGGTACATGCTCTCTCCAGTACCCAAAGAGGCTTACCCACTCTGTTGGGTCTCCTTTCTATTAGCAGAAGCTTCCAGAGCAAAGGATTTTTACTTGACTGAATGTGGGATATTTCTTTGGCTTTCCACCCAAGTGGCCCCTGGGAATTGCATCTGTTGTGCCAGGCTGTAGGCTTCAGCAGGGTTGAAGTTCTAATCTGCATTAGCCAGTACATCAATGGCTCAGCAGAGTACCACAGCCACATGTTTTATGATGGGCTTACTATTAGCATTTTATTGGTGTAATACAGATGACTAAAACTTTTGTGGGGATTGGATTTGTTGAAGATCAAGTCCTACCCACAGGCTCTACCTTGCAGGGGAATTGAACTATTCCTGAAGAAGCACAGTGAAACTATACTGTGGCCCATTCCATGTGAACACAAATTTGTGTTGATCCTCATCCCATAAAGGGATTGAGGAAAAGGCATTAGCCAAGTCAGTAACAGTGTACCAGTGTTACACATGGGTTGCCACTGTTTTAGTGACAATGATGATATTTGGCATCTCAGGAGCAAGGGTAGAATGTTGGCATTCAGCCTGTAACAGTCCATAGTCTCCAGGCCCCAGAGACCACTTAATTTTCATAAGAAATATTGGCCTGTATTTTTTTTTTATCTTGTGATATTTTTTCTGTCTTTAGTATCAGTGCAATGTTGGCCTCATAAAATAAGTTAGTAAATGCTCATTCCTGCTTTTTTAGAAAAGATTGATAAAATTTGGTGTTAGTTTTTCTTCACATGTTTGGTGGAATCTACCAGTGAAGTGATTCACAAAAAAGATAGTAAGGCAATGATGGACCTGAACAACACAATAAAACAACTATATCTAAAAGACCTATGAGGAACACTATACCCAGCAACAATAGTATACATATACATTCATGTGCATATGAGACTATTTCCAGGATAGACCATATGTTAGGCCACAAATAAGCCTCAATAGATTCAAAACAATAAAAACATACAAAGTATTTTCTCTGACAACAGAGAGATTAAGCTAGAAATCAACAACAGAAGAAAAGCTGAAAAATTTACAAAGCTGTGGATATTAAACAAACTTGCAATCAATGGCTTAAAGAAGAAATCATACGGGAAATTAGAAAATACTTAGAGATGAAACAAAATGATAACACAACAGATCACACCGTATGAGACACAGTGATAGCTGTGCTAAGTAGGAAATTTACAAATATAAATGCTTACATTAAAATAAAAATATTTCAAATTAACAACAAAATTTTACAGCTTAAGGAAGCAGTAAAATAAAAGTAAACTAAACCGAAAGCTAACAGAAGAAAGAAAATGATAGATTAGAACAGAGGTGGAATAGAATAGGAAACAAAAAACAATAGAGAAAATTAAACCACCTAAAGCTGATTCTTTGTAAAGCTCAACAAAATTTATAAGCCTTTAGCTAGATGGACAAAAACAACACAAAAAGAGAAGACTTAAAACTGTCTTTTTAAAAGTTATAAAACCTTTAAATGTCCAAATAGAGTTATCAAAACATAAATAATGGAAAGTACTAATTTCAGCAATGAAAGAGGGTACCCAACTGCAGGTATACTGATAATAAAATAATTTAAAATGAATATTAATACTAACTTATACCCATCCATTCAACAGCCTAAATATTGGACATATTACTTTAAAGACACATGTTACAATATCTAAATTTAGGATAATTAGAATTCCTAAGTATTCCTGTAGCTACTAAAAAACAACAAACAACACTGAATAGATAACTTAAAAAACTTTGTCTACAAGAAACCTCCAAGCTCAGAAGGCTTTACTGGTGAATGAAAGAAACAAATAACAATGATTTGTTATTTTTAAGGAACAAATAATGATAATAGACACATTTTTATAAAACAGAGAAGTAAACAATTTTTCACTTATTTTTTGAAGTTGTCATGACAATGATATAAGAATCAGACATTTTTAATATTGATCTCTAGACCAATATAAATCTCAGTAGGATTTATATAAAATTTAAAAAACTGAGTCTAAAAATTTACCGGTGAGAAAGGGACATAGGATCTCTCACACACATTTTTAAAAAATAGCAATGTTGAAAAAATTTCACTATTGGATTTCATGATTTATATATAGCTAAAACAATCAAGAGAGTTTGATGTTAGTATGAGAATAATCATATAGATCAATGGAAAAAAATAGAATCCAGAAACAGACATACATATAGATGACCAAATGATTTTGAAAAATATACCAGGATATTTCAATAAGAAAATATAATCCTCCTAACAAATGGTGTTGGAACAATTGGAAATTCATTTATAAAAGTAACAAACCTTAACTTTTTTCTCACAGCATAGATACAAATTGACTTGAAATGTATCATAGCCCTAAAGGTAAGAGTTAAGACATAGGAGACGATCCTTGGAACCTGGGAGAAGACAAAGATTTTTTAGAAAGATTACAAAGAGAAGGTCAGGCGCGGTGGCTCACGCTTGTAATCCCAGCACTTCGGGAGGCCGAGGCGGGCAGATCAGGAGATCAGGAGATCGAGACCATCCTGGCTAACACGGTGAAACCCGGTCTCTAGTTATAAAAATACAAAAAAAATTAGCCGGGCGTGGTGGCAGGCACCTGTAGTCCCAGCTGCTCTGGAGGCTGAGGCAGCAGAATGGCGTGAACCCAGGAGCTGGAGCTTGCAGTGAGCCGAGATTGTGCCACTGCACTCCAGCCTGGGCAAGAGAGAGACTCCGTCTCAAAAAAAAAAAAAAAAAAAAAAAAAAAAGATTACAAAGAGAAGAAACCATAAATAAAACAAAACATATGAGAATAGTTGGATTGCAGTTGTCAAATTGCCTTTACCCAACATGTAATCATTTTCTAAAAGTATTAGAAAAATCAATCACATGACATTTTATTGAAGATCAATGAGGAATATTTTAAGTCTTTAAATCTTTAATATCTTAAAAAAACTCTTAGCTAAGTGAACTATGGAGTGGTTGAGTATTCATTCTCTATTTCGTAATAACTTAAAACACTCAAGCTTAGAAACTTTTATTATGATATCCTCATTGGTTTAGTTTTTGCCTGAGTACTGAAAAAAAAAAACTTCATCAATATAACTTTCCATTATTTCTGGACCCCTCTTGGTCAAAAGGAACAATAATATCTGAATGATTCACTGAATAAATTGATGACCAATGAATATGCCTCAGTATTCCCCAAATTCTGAAAATAAAGTGATAAATTAAATGCATCAATATCTAATTTGACGTAAAGCTCAGGCTATCCGTCAAGAAATGTTGAAAATATTCATCATGACATCACATTTCCTGGAACATAAATCAAATGATAATGTATTAAGTAAAATATGTTTTAATAATATCATATTTAAATTTGATGATACTTTAAAAATGGTTCCATGTGTGTTCTCTCGGGTTATTTCACAATCAATAAAAGGTCTGCAAGTGATGAATGGTATATATGTTTTTCTCCACTTTCACTGAAGGCATTGAGTGAAGTGTTTACAAATCTGATGTCACTGGATTGCTGATTGGTTGGGTTTTCATCTTAACCTTGCACAAATTTGAAAATAGACTTAATATTTCTCAGAATCTTGCCTGAAGGATCCAAATAACTATGCAATCTGTTTCTAAATTTTCTGTCGTGTCACCTGTTTTCACTGTTGTCACAATAGTTCTGCCTTCATGTCAGGCCACAGGCAACTCAGTCTCAGCCGTAAACACTATACCATCTTTACAGTTAAAATATGAGACCCGAATAAATCAAATAAGAAATGAAAAGGCATTACTGTTGATACCATAGAAATACAAAGGATAATCAGAGACTATTAGGAACAACTACATGCAAACAAATCAGAAAACATAGAGGAAATGGATAAGTTTTTGGATACATACAACCTACAAAGATTGAACCAAGACGAAATAGAAAACCTGAACTGACCAATAATGAGTAACAAGACTGAATCAGTAATAAACATTCTCCCAACACAGAAAAGCTAAAGGCCGGATAGCTTAACTGGTGAATCCTACCAAACTTATAAAGAAGATCTAATACCATTTCTTCTCAAACTATTTCAAAAAGTTGAAGAGGGGGAAATTCCTTCTAACTAATTCTATGACACTGGCATTATGTTGATATCAGAGACAGAGGACAAGAGAAAAAAAAGAAAACTACGAGCCAACAACACTGAGGAACACAGATGCAAAAATCCTGAACAAAATGCTTGCAAACCAAATTCGATCTAACAGCACATCAAAAAGAAAAGATTAACTGGATTTATTCCAGGTAAAAAAATATATGTGTATGAAAGCATTTTATATAAGTATTAGAAAAATAAACTATTTCTATATAGAAATGATATACATGTAGAAACTATACAGTTTCTTCTACACCACACACACACCCAATTCATTAGCCTATCTCTGAATACATTCACAAATACTGCTAGTTTTCCATTTCTGTATCACTGTTACTACAGTATAATGGGTGGTACAGTAGATGAAAATATAGGTTGCCTGAATTCAAATCTTAGTTCTAACATGTACTAAATTCATTGAATTTGGGAACATTTATCAACTATTTAGGTTTCAAAGATGAAATATAGAGAAAACAGTAACTTTGAGGTAAATCACTTCTTTTCTCCCACTTTTATTTTAGGTTCAGGGAGTACATGTGCAGGTTTGTTCCACGGGTAAATTATGTGTCACTGAGGTTTGGTTTATGTATTATCTCATCACCCAGGTACTGAACATGGTACCTGATAGGTAGCTTCACAACACTCTTCTCTAGCCTTCCCCCACTAGTAGTCTTCAGTATTTTTTTTTTTTTTTTGAGATGGAGCCTCACCTTGTTACTCAGGCTGGAGTGCAGTGGTGCGATCTCAGCTCACCACAACCTCTGCTTCAGGGTTCAAACGATTCTCATGCCTCAGCCTCCCAAGTACATGGGGCTACAGGCATGCGCCACCATACCCGGCTAATTTTTGTTTTTTTAGTAGAGACGAGGTTTTTGCCATATTGGCCAGGCTGGTCTCGAACTCCTGACCTCAAGTGATCCACCCACCTGGGCCTCCCAAAGTGCTGGGATTACAGGTGTGAACCATGGCACCTGGCCCTCCTCAGTGTCTATTGTTCCAATCTTTACATCCATATGTACTTAATGTTTAGCTCCCACTTATAAGTGATAACATATGGTATTTGGTTTTCTGTTCCTGTGTTAATTCACTTAGGTTAGTGGCCTCTCATTGCATCCACGTTGCTGCGAAGAACATGATTTCATTCTTTTGATAGTTGTGTAGTATTCTATGGTGTATATGTATTCCATTTTCTTTATCCAGTCCCTCACTGATGGGCATCTAGGCTGATTCCATGTCTTTGCTATTGTGAATAGTGTTTCCATGAACATTTGAGTGCATGTGTCTTTTTGATAGAGTAATTTATTTCCCTTTGTGTACATTCCCTGTAATGGGATTGCTGGTTTGAATGGTAGCTCTCTTTTAAGTTCTTTGAGAAATCTCCAAACTGCTTTCCATAGTGGCTAAATTAATTTACAGTCTTACAAACAGTGTATAAGCCTCCCCTTTTCTCTGCAATTTCACCAACATAGGTTATTTTATGACTTTTTAATAATTGCCATTCTGACTGGTGTGAAATGGCATCTCACTGTGGTTTTGATTTGCATTTCTCTAATGATTAGATGATTAATGATTAGTGTCTTCTTTTGAGAACTGTCTGTTCACGTCCTTTACCCATTTTTTAAGAAGGTTATTTGGTTTTTGTTTGTAGAATTGCTTACACTCCTTATAGATTCTGGACATTAGATCTCTGTCAGATGTGTAGTTTGTGAATATCTCTCCCATTCTGCAGGTTGTCTGTTTACTCCGGTAATAGTTTCTTTATCTGTGCAGAAGCTTTTTAGTTTAATTAGGTCCCACTTGTCATTTTTTTGTTGTTGCGATTGCTTTTGGTGACTTAATCACAAAATCGACAGTAACAAAGAGTGGAGAAAGGACCCCCTATTTAATAAGTGGTGTTGGGATAACTGGCTAGCCCATATGCAGAAGATTAAAACTGAACCCCTGCATTTTACCATATGGAAAAATTAACTCAAGACAAATCAAAGACTTAACTGAGACTCTAAACTATGAAAATCCTAGAAGAAAACCTAGGAAATACCACTCTGGATATGTCATGTATATTGAGAGCTAAAAGGTGTTTTTTGTTTCTCTGAAATTTTGCCAGTGCAATTAAAGCAAATATACAATAACTATTTATAAAAAATTATTTTGATCCATGGCTAAAGAACCCACAGAAAGGACAATTGGTGTGTCTGCCACTCCGAGATTTCTTAAAATAGAGCAATGAGCAATGACACTGAGTACATGGTATGCCTGTAAGTTGCAAGGACCTTTGTACAAAACTCTTGTGTGTTTGAACACATTAAAAATAAATAATGTAATTTTGTCAAATATATATATATATATATATGTATACACACACACACACTTATGTATATACCCATATGTATACTTATATATATTATACTTCCATATAGGTATAATATATTTGGAAATATACATGCAGGTATAATATAGAGAGAGACATATGTACATTGAAAAGGAGTGGGGGAGAGAGAGAGAGACTTGTATAGGCAATTTTCTACCATTTTCTTGTCTGTGTGAGCTTTTCCCAAATAAAGTATCAGGGTAGTATAAATAGTTATTAGTTGGTTTAAGATTAAACAGAAAGAGAAATGCCAACTGAATGGTGAATTTAGAATTCAGTAACTAAGCTCAAAAGCCATCAAAATGCATTGTTTTTATGTATATCACTTTAGCTGTTTTTTTTTTCTTCTGGTAATATCTGAATTTAGATGGAGCCATAGGAGAATTGCATAGAACATAGTCTATATTAAGGAGTTGGATTTTATTCCCATGGAAACATTTTGGCAATGAGTTATGCAAAAGAAAATGACTAAGCATTTTAGAATCTGATGCTGCTCTGTTTAATTGTTTTTAAAATGTTCAAGAGCTTTAAACAATTTAAATGATTGAAATTCGAACTGTTTAGATGAACTGCCTAATAAGCTGCATTTCAGTTGGAAACTTAGAGAAAAGAACACTTGCTGATTCCTTAGTTTTATTTTTAGACACTTTGAAAGAAGGTTAATGAGGGAATGTCTATCCATGTGAGTTTTTGTAGATTTTATAATACACTTTACATTTTAATCAATTTCTGATTATTTGTACTTATAAGCAATATCTTTTATAATTTTGTATTTTCAATCATTTTTATTATTTTTTCTCTAATTTAAATATGGAGAAAATACAAATTTGGTAAATAGTTTGACTATTTACTAAATAATAAATAAGAATATTTCAACTCTCCCAAAAATTATTAAAATATTTTTCAATTTTTCATTTCCTTTAAAATAAAATTTTGTAATTTACAAAAAAACTAAAAGAAAGTATAATTCATGAACATATTCATGTTTGCTATATCACTTCTTTTCTGAAGTGTTAAACTTTATAAGTTCTGGAAATACTCATGAAGTTTTCTAATTGAAGCTGTAATTAAAAATAATCCAGATTGCCTGTGCCCTGGAAGAACATGCTAGAGAGGCTCGCCCCCCAGCAAGGCTATGTGGGGGCCTTTACAACAAGCACCATTGGTGGTGGTATCTTTCAAGCAATTAAGTTTTCACAATTCTCCAGTAGGAGTAAATCACAAACTCCAAAGGAGTTTGACAGCTATTAAAATCCATGCTCCGTAGTTGGGAGGTAGCTTTGCATTCAGAGAGGTCTGTTTCCCATGATTGACTGTAGTATGGCTCAAGTCAGAGGAAAAGAAGATCCCTGGAACTCTCAAGTGATACCTTAACGGGAGCCATACTGGCAGCAAGAAATGGACCAGTGGCTATAGTTGGGTCAGCTGCGATGAGTGACATTCTTCTAGCTTGAACTGAAGGAGATATTATCTTGTTCACAAAATTTGCTTCTGAATATTTGCTGAAGAACTCTTCTAGTTGTCTTCAACCGAGTTACCATCCTCACTTTTTGGAGACTATGGACAATATCAATATCAGTAGGACTCCTTTCCCAGAATTTCTTTAACATAATGAACTATAATTCAAGAAGAATTCCAGAAGATCTGGCTAAAGTCTATTTTTAAAACCACAGATGTGACAACTACGGCCAAATAGGCTATGAAGACACATTTAGACACATTTAACACTATTTTTTTTCTATTGAAAGAAACATGGTAGAGCAAAGGGGTAGCTACATGATAATATATTTATTTATTAACACTTGGAGTATATTTCTGATCAAAATAAATGTCTAATAGCATTAAAAGAAAATATAATAAATGCTTAGAAGATGAAGGACCAAAGGGCAAATAACAGTGAAATGTAACCATCATTTCGTTGGACACGTCTCTGCCTGGGTTTGTGTGTTCTGTTATTGTAATAATAAAAAACTTCTGGAAATTAAAATAAATAATAATCTAAAGATTACTTTGCTTTAGAAAATCAAACTACTTTTTCAGTTTCCATGCTAAATTAAGATGTTATTAAATGTACATTTTCATTTTGGTTCTTTTATTTCTGCCTAGCCTGATAACTATATACCTTATAAATAAAAAATATTCCATAATTTTGTCCCAAATAAATTTGAAAATTTAAGGAAAAGTTTTTTCTGTAGGTTATTTTTCCCTTTTTTCACCCTCTTCTCTACCTCTAAGAACAAACACACACACAAACACATAGAGTAATGCACACACATACACACAAACACATTCACATACATATACACTTCTAAAAATAACTATTACAGTTGAGATCCCTAGGTAGAAAAAAAAATTCACACTTTTGTTTTAAAAGTCAAAGAGAAAGAGGATACTAGAAGAGGAAAGGTAAAAGAGATTCAAAAATTAAAAGATAATACAATTTTTTAAAATACTAGCTTTGTAGTTATGGCAGGTAAGCATGTCACTGTATACAGGACAGGGTAGTCAATCTTTCATACCATTTCATTGTGTGTGTTATTTCTCTTTATAAATACAAAATTCTTGGTGCTAATCGACCAAGCGAAAACTGTCACAGATAGAAGTTAGATGTAACTGTGAATACTCTGCTTTCCCATGTTCAGGAGAATACAGGTCCTAATAAAGAATATAAGGTAAGATTTGCTGTAATTTTCCTTTGAGGAGACCTCAAAAGAAGATCAATTTTTGAAGATGCTCACCTTAATAGATCGTGCTAGAAATTAGATGTTGTGAAGTCGATGGGCAAATGGCCTTTTATAACTTATCTAAAATGAATTTGAACACAAAGTTGTCTAAAACTCGGGGTGATTTGAAGGATTTCGGTTGTTATTTTAATTGCAAAATCACATTATTCGTGGAGTATATATAATTAATGGGTTATACTAAAAGGCCAATCTTTTTAAACGCAAGAAATCCATTTCAGGTAAGCAAAGGCTAATTAGGGACTGAAACACAATAATTATCCCCTAATTGTTTGTAATTTTTCCCTAGAGTATTGTTAAATTTTACTAATACTTAAAATAAGAGAATGTAATCCTTTTTCAGTAACATAACGCCATTCCGTACATATGAAATGTTCCATTTTCTAATAGTTAATATCTCAAAGTTTGAATTTATATGTCTAGTTTTTATAATATCAAATTCTAATTGTAAGTATGCATCTTAAAATCAAACTCTATTCATATCTAATGTTTTCTAATATTGTTATATTTTTGTTGAATAGATGTGATGTACTTTTAATCTGTAATAATGAGGTAAAATACCTGTTTTGAAAACGATTTAATATTCATTATATGCAAATAGCGATGAACTAGAGTCAGATAACTTTTAATATACATATTAAATTTATGTATATTAATTTTAAATTTAAAACCATGGCAAAAACCACACCATTTACATTTACTATTGAGACATGTATACTTCTGCGATAATTTTTAAATAACATGTCACAACTAACACTTCTTGGTTTGTTTTATCAGACCTTTATAGAGAACTTCAGAATTACCTGAAATATACTTTAATGTATTTCAAAAGCATGAAAAAAGAGAAAAAAGGAAATATATGAGATGTGTATTTGAAATTAATTTGCAATAAACACGAATATGTTTGTTTCCTCTAATATGTATCTCTCTTTGCCTAATTTGGGTATGCATCTATAATAAAAGCAATTACAACACACTTTCCTTTTATCGTTAACCTACAGAGCAACCTCAAATATTTACAATTATGAAGTATAATTATACATATAGATACCACTCAATACTTTCATATACACACACATGTGTAGGAAATATAAAATACATAGAAATAGACTGCATCGAAATTTAAGTCAGACTTATGTAGAGAGAAGCTTATTACTGAGGAGTAGGAGAATATCCCTCTCCAAAATATGCCACTTTGGCCTGAGGATTATTTTGAGCTGAAGGCAATTGAAGAAATCCAGATACAAGAAAAGCTCTCTGCTCACCTCATATTTATGTAAAAGTATGACATAAGTTTATAAAGGGGCCCTTCTTGCCCTCTCTACCAAGAATGACAAAGTTTGACCACCAGAGATGACTTCAGACCCTTATGACCCTGGAAACAGCACCAGGGGAATCTACATAACACACGTGACTAGCTAACTTTTATCTACCACCAATTTCCTATTTAGTTGCCTTCCTGAAATTGGCTACCCCTAAAAACACAAGTTCCTTTTCTTTAATCTTGTCACTTCTGTTTAAGCCAGATTTCTAAGCCGCCTCTTTGAGAACTACTCCTTCCCTATCGCCCATGTATATAGAAATATACATGTTGATAAACTTCTGTATTTCTTGTCCTAAACTGTCTTTTGCTAAAGGACTCCAAGCTGAGAACCGAGAAAGGTAGAGGGAAAATTATTTTTCCTCCCCTGTGCTATCCATTTCACAGATAATGGAGCAGACTGGAGGCATTTTAACACATTAATAAGTTAATAAGATTTTGAATCCCAATTTCACTACTAACTATCTGCAGGCCTGACCAAGTGGCTCTCAAAGCTTAGTTTTCTCATCTGTGAAATGTGATTAATATCTTCCTCACAAGGATGTTTTCAAGAAGAAATGATACATAGTATATAAGGACTCAGCACTTTTTCTAACACATATTTGATAATCAATTAATGTTAACTACTATGTTATTCTTTTAAAGAGCATTGGTCTATGCTGTGTTATTTGTTCACCTTTAATTCACAGCACTCAGCATGGATCCTGGCAACTATCAGATATTCAATAATTATTTATGGACAAATAAAAATACTTTGTGTTACACATTTTATTTATATTTCTGAGAAGTGGCATTTCTAAGAAATAATTGATATTCAATGGAAAGAAAAATATTATAACCTAACTTCTCATTTTGAAGGTCACCAAGTAAAACGAGCAATATTTTATGCTAAAGTAGGAGAGAAGTTTACTAAACTTTGTAGATTGAACTGTGATCCTTATTTTGGTTAAAGGGGTATCACTTTGGAACATTTTTAAAAAATTATTTATTTTTAAAAATTATATATATTATATATATTATGTACAATATAATGTTTTGAAGTGTATGTACATTGTGGTATAGTTAAACTTAGCTAATTGACAAATGCATTACCTCACATAACTATCATTTTTGTGGTGAGTTCACAACATCCACTCTCTTAGCGTTTTTCAAGAACGCAATATATAGTCATTAACTATAGTTGCCCTGCTGCACAAGAAATCTTGGGAAAGGTATTTCTCCTATCTAACTGTAAGTATGCAACCCATGACCATCGTCTCCCCATTCTTCTCTTCCTCCTAAGCGCCCTCTGGTTATTAGCCTCTGATAACCACCATTCTACTCTCTATTTCTCTTAAATGAACTCTTTCAGATTCCACATACGAGTGAGATAATTTGCCTTCCTAGAGCATGTTTTTCTCTTTAATTCGAGCAACTTCTTTTTTTTTATATTTATTATATCATTCAATGCTCTGTTCAAATAAATTCTATGAGATAGGTTCTGTTGTTGTCCCTATTTTACAGCAAGGGGAAATTAATGAAGTTATTCTCCCAAGATGATTCAGCTGATATGAGTCATTTTGAATGTTTAATTTCTGAGGGTTGTGTGACTAATGTATGTGAGTGTGTGTATTAGTGTGTGTATGTATAGAATCAATTATAGTCTGTACATTTATATTGGAATTTAATTGATTAACATTATAAATCCAAAAACTTAGATTGTTTTGTAATTTGAATTTGAAAATCATATTTTATTTCCCTTGTGATTTAATTAAGATTCCACCGAACAAGTTAAAATATTAAATTCCTCTAAACAATCATTTTCATTTATAAACTTCGCCAATTGAATTACTGTAACATTTTATTCCATATTTTCACAGTCAAAAAGATATTCTCAAGCACTTTAATTACTTTAAGGTTTATCAAGCAAATTATTTCTATGTATTTAAATAAGTCTTGCAAAAATAAGTCAAAATACCAAGCAGAGTAAATTAAATTGTCTTACACATTCCAATATTGTTTATAGACCATAGCAATGTTATTATTCTATACAACCTAAACTTACATATTTAGTAGTTCCACCTGCTTCTTTCAAAAAATCATGCCTAACATTCTGGGTACTTTTATATTTCTTAAAGATTAATCTTCAATAATAAACACAATAAGAATGCTGAAGATAAAGCAACTTCTTTCTAGATTGGAAACAAATACATTAATACTGTGGGTTTTAAGGATTTGAAATATTTCATCATTTTATTCTAAAACTTATTTATCTGTAAAATGTCTGGGGTTATAAAATCACTCATGTACCTGCATAGGACAGTTTTACCATTTCAATTGTTCTAAGGTTCCTGGGTAAGACAAACTAATCAGCAATTGCATATATGCAATAGGCATATATTGAATATTGAAATTTGGAACCAGAGCACCGCACACTGCCACAGTGATTTACCTGAACAACTATGAACCAATGGAGTCATTTTTTACAATCATGCTGTGCAATGTCTTCCACATCAACAAACATTATCAAACATTCTGTAAGAGAATTTTGCAGATTTTTCCTATAGTTGAAAATAATAAACATTTGCTAAGGAACGAAGATTTGAATCCACTTATTAGAACGTCTTGACTCCAATAAATGTATGGGTCTTCTCAATAAATTAGCTAACACTTATTCAAGTTTTGGATCAATGTATTGATATTGATAGGCAAAACTTTCAATACCACAGTCTTAAAATTTAATACAGGAAGCCTTTTCAAGGTTAATTGTGGGAATATAGATAGTGTTATAGAAATTAATTTCCACATAGATAATTCCCCTTAGTTCATTTTTACTAAATTCAATCTGCCTGAGAATTGATCTATATATGTCTACTGGTTCTTCTTTCCCATATCCTTCCCTAATATCTTGTGCTTCACAAAAGGAAAATACATCTCCTTGCTCTTTTTAATTTTCTTCTGATGTATTACTTAAGGTGGATTGCACCTGGGATGCAACAGAAAGTGTCAGTTAGAATTATTGGTTCTTATGGAAGCCCCTTTTATGATTTTTTATACCATAAAACATTCCTACCTTGTTTAATACATAGTTTTGTTAAGTTAATGAGGCTTTAGAAGCAGAATATTTGGCCCTTGTTGAGATATTTCAAATGCAGTTTAATGTAGAAAAGTTGGTGACACTGTTTTTTCCTTTTCCATCCTTCATCAATTATTGTCAAATAACACATTATTCCTCAGGAAGAGACTTTTAAGAATAAATCCAAGAAAACATCAAAAGGAAAAATGATGAAGCCATGTTTAAAGGTAAACAATATTTTTGAGCTTTCTCACAACTCATTATTTGGATGAGTGAGTAGCTAAAAAGCAGAGCCATTAAAAAATTCAAAAGCTAAATTTGTATATGATGCTGAATCTTTTAAATGTCACTGGAGTGTTTCCAGAACAGTCAAAATTTTTGGATATACTGAGTGAAAAATGCGTGATTTGTTTTACACTAATTACTCAAAATTTAATGAAATAGGTAATACATAATTTTATAAAAATAATTTCATGAAATATTTGTTCCAATTAGGGGCATTTCTTATTCTTTCACGCTATGTTCTACTTTCTAGTTATAATATTAGCTATTAGTTCATCTGATTTTAGAACTATTTAATTTTATATTTCATTCATACAAAGAATTTGATAGTGAGTTTTAACAAAACAAGTGGATGTATTTCTTATTTATTACGTTCCTATTTAATTATGGCCTAGATCTCAGAATCAGACTTCTGCATACACTGCACCAAATAACTTGGAAATAATACCCTGTATTCTACCATACATCTCACTGCATGAATAACTTGTAGTGTTTTTTTTCTTCTTTTTTTAACATTTAAGTTCAGGGATATAAGTACAGTTTGTTACATAGATATATTTGTGTCGTGTGGGTTTTCTGAACAGACTATTTCATCACCCAGGTATTAAGCCTAGTACCCATTAGCTATTTTCCTTTATCTTCCCCCTCTTTCTGCCCTCCACCCTCCTAAAGGCCCCAGTGTGTGTTGTTCCCTTCTATGTGTCTATGTGTTGTCATCATTTAGCTCCCAGTTATGAGTGAGAACATGCAGTATTTGGTTATCTGTTCCTGTGTCACTTTGCTAATGATAATAACCTCCAGCTCCATCCATGTTCCTCCAAAGGACATGATCTTGTTCTTTTTTAAGGCTACATGCTATTCCAAGTTGTATATGTACTACACATTCTTTATCCAGTCTATCATCGATGGGCATTTAGGTTGATTTTATGTCTTTGCTCTTGTGAATAGTGCTGCAATGAACATACACGTGCATTTGTCTTTATAATAGAATCATTTATATTCCTTTGGGTATATACCCAGAAATGGAATTGCTTGGTCAAATGGTATTCCTGTCTTTAGGTATTTTAGGAATTGCCACACTGTCTTCCACAATGATTGAACTAATTTACACTCCCATGAACAGTGTGTAAGCATTCCTTTTTCTCCACAGCCTCACCAGCATCTGTTATTTTTTGCCTTTTTAACTGGTGTTAACGGCATTAGATTACTACAATTTAGATGAGAAATGATTTCATCCTCTCATAGTGTATTATAAACATGGACAAATTAATTATATTACCTGGAAATGATGTTGCCCATAACTTTACTGATTTTAATAATGTATCTTAAAAATTATATAATTAATATGTGTACTATTTTAAAAAATATTTCTTCAATGCACATTAATGTGTTATTTAAATTGAAAATGAAAATAAACATTCTCTAGACAATGAATATGATTTCCCTGTTTAGACTGAATGTAAGAATTGCTTTTGCTAAATTGTAAAATTATAAACAACTTCAATAAAAAAGATATAAAATTCAATTGAATACTGACAAGAAATATTTATGTGAAAGACTAAAAAGAACATTTTATTTAAAAATTGTAATAACGAATGTGTAGTGATATCATTTTTCCCCAAAATTGTTTGTAAATCTAATAAAATAAAAGTTCTTTACATGAAGGTATAATAAGTATGTTGCTAGTCATATGACAGGACTTGCTAAAACTTTTGGTAAAATTTCAAGAAATTGAAAAAGTAGATATATCTAATAACAGAGAAATGAATTTCATTACATTTTAGATGGCTTCCATTCACTTGATTTCAACAAAATTTGAAAATATTCTTAATCTAAGTATTAGTTGATAGATTATTGGCTATATTTTGTGATGATACATTATTTAAATTTTGGCTTTTAACTTGAAATGAGTTTGAATAATTACACTCTAGACATGTTAAAACTCCTCTCATTTCTGTCTTCTGTCACCAAGTTTTCTCATGGTTTTGTTATACCTACAAAAATAAAATACTAGTTACAATAAAAGAGTAATCCTCAGGTATATAAGAACTATTTGAAAGCAAACAAAATAAAACAGCTCCATTCATCTTAACAAGAAATATATTTCCAAAATAATTTTATTTTTTGGACTTTAAAATTGTTGATCAGTATAGTAAAACATTCATTTTGACTTAATTGTATACAAGAGAGTCATACTAAAAAATTAAATAATTGGACTTGGTACGATAATATTTTGTTGGCAAGAAATATGACAGTGATTAATAAAAGGCTTTTAATCTACAAATATAAAATATTGGGAAAAAATTTAAGTGGCATAGCAGTACAATTTCATAGAAATAACAATCATGCAAAATTTTTGGCTACTGAAGATGTCTTTTTATACTTTATGCTATTATCAAATTGCCAGTTTATTTTAATTTCAGTGGAAGAGTGATAAAGCCACTGCACATTAAAATGTCAACTTCTTAATAGTACACTAGACATTATTTCTCTATAAGAATATATATTTATAAATGTATTACAAAAGACTTCAGATATTACTCAACAAAGCATATGGCAGTACCTAGATTTTAATTTTTTTTTATTTATTTTTTTTGAGACAGAGTCTCGCTCTGTTGCCCAGGCTGGGGTGCAGTGGTGTGATCTTGGCTCACTGCAATCTCTGCCTCTCAGGTTCAAGTGATTCTCCTGCCTCAGCCTCCAGAGTAGCTGGGACTACAGGCACGTGCCACCACACCTGGCTAATTTTTGTGTTTTTTAGTAGACAGGGGTTTCACCATATTGGCCAGCCTGGTCTTGAACTCCTGACCTCATGATCCGCCAGCCTCGGCCACTCAAAGTGCTGGGATTACAGGGGTGAGCAAAGGCCCAGTACCTAGATTTTTAAATTAAACTTAGAGATTCAGGGGTAAATAGTGTTTGAAAGCCTGTAATATTATAACTACCATCTCAGCTCCTTTATTTAGAAAATTACAGATGCAGAGCTGCAGGCACACATCTCCAACAGAGGAAACTAAATGTCACCACTAATCCAGCGAGGATAGATTGAGAAATGGGGGTCATATATAGTAGGTCCTCAAAGATCACAATGGCTGATGTGAGATATAGTGTTTAAAGAATAAACATTCTTGATTAATTTGATATATCTAGCATACAAACAGTCTTTTGTAAATCTTCTAACACATTAATGAAGAAATAGTAGCTAAGAAAAACAGCAAATTTTAAAACGACTTTAGGACTTCCAACAAAGCAACACCCAACTATAATATTTTAAAGTCAAATATAAATACCAGGTAGGCAATAGAAATGTGAAACAAACAAACAGGAGATGACTTAAAAATAAGTATATTTTTTGGGGAAAAATACTTGTGCCTAGGGATAAGACATTTAGGGACAATTGTAAATCATATAAATGCAAACATGTAACCACATTTGGTCTAACTTAAACATGGGTTTCCATGCAAAGAGAAAATCAATCTGAAATCTAGGAACAATTTAAGTTGTGCCACATCTTTTTTATTAGCAGCAAAAAAGCCAATAGGAAAAGAGGATCTGTGCCTGTATTATTTCACAGTGGTGCACAATGATGTATCCCATTGCATAATAATTATCACAACAGATAACCAATGAGGGCAGAAGATAAGACCTTGTCTGTATCTATTACTAACATATTTAACAACTTTAAGGAACATGAATTAAGGAACTGGGAGGTCAGAAAAGGACTAATTAAAGTTGATGACACTTATACTAAGTTCAAAGAATGAAGAAACAAAAAATGGTGCAGTTTAAGAATTTCTAGGTAATAAGAAGAGGTGGCAATGGAAAGCACATGTGTAACATTGAGATGTACATCAAGAAGAAAAGGCAGGTCCATGTTAAAGTGAATATTAAGATGTAGAAGGAAATGAAGTTCAAAAAGCACAAATATATCCAGGCATCAGTTCCCTTTTACACTTAGCTGAAATCACTGGAGTTTACATTGCTCCCAATGTAAAGAACTCTATAAAATAGAATAAGGGCCAGAATATGGATATATTTGGATTTTAAGATAGAAGTTGTTAGAGTTATTCTGGCTAGAGGACTTGAATGGAGAAAAATTATACAGACAAATAACTGTTGACAGTGGCGAAATCCTTCACGTATTTTGATTCTATTCACTTAGCTACATATTTGCTGACAAAATGCTTGTCAATTCTATGATTCATTCTCACTGAGACTGCTGCAATATATTTCTATTGGGTTTTAGTCTATTCCTTCCCTCATTCTCCACCAATAAAATGCCACACAATAGGCAGTGTTTTGTTTGCTTGTTTGTTTTGCTTTACCTACGTTCTCAGATAACTTTTTTGTGTATATAATATGCCAATCTTTTTAACATTTTCTGTAACCAGAATTGTTATATAATTGTGTAAAAAGGATGAAAGGCAGTACTATTTATAATTACACCAAAACAATAATTATGACCTAATTTTGGACATGCTGCAATGCATGGTTGCCCTGTCTCTAATGACCCATGACATCTGCTTCCTGCCTACATATTCAACCTTACTGCATTTCACTCTCCAACTGTATTTCTCCACTTCAACTGCAATGCCCTTCTATTTATGTGTTCAATACAATTATTTGTATCAGTTCAATACAAATGGTATTATAAGTGTTCCCAGGTTGGGTTTGGTGGATTATGCTTGTAATCTCAGCTCTTTGGGAGACTGAGGCAGGAGAATTGCTTGGGGCCTGCAGTTTGACACAAGCCCGGGAAACACAGTGAGACCCTGTCTCTAAAATAACCAACGAACTTACTAAACAACAACAACAACAACAACAAAAACACACAAAAAAACTGTTATTCCCTTTGCTTGACCATCCTATTCAAAGTTGTCATTATTTTCCCAGTTACTGTCTGGTAATCATATTTCTGTTTTTATATTACTTCTTTTTACTTCCTGACGTCTGTTTTTGGATTTAATTTTGTGTCATTTGTCTTCTGTCACAAGAGTGAGACTATTTACAAGGAGCTACTTTTACTCTGTCTCAGTACCTAGAACAATGTGTCACACATGCAAGGCACTTAAAAATTCTGAAGTTGTATCAGCCTGTTTTTGCACTACCAAAAAAGACATACTTGAGACTGGGTGATTTATAAAAGAAAGAAGTTTAATTGACTCACAGTCCAGCACGTCTGGGGAGGCGTTAGGAAACTTACGATCATCGGGGAAGGCGAAGGGAAAGCAGGCACCTTCTTCACAAGGTGGCAGGAAGGAGATATCCAGCCAGGGGAAATGCCAGACGCTTATAAAACCATCGCATCTCATGAGAGTTCACTCACTATCACAAGAACAGTATGGGGGAATCCATACCCCATGATCCAATCACTTTCCACTGGGTCCCTCCCACAACATGTGGGGATTATGGGAACTACTATTCAAGATGAAATTTGGGTGGGGACACAGCCAAACCATATCAAGTGTATATACCTGAACGATGCAATTCAGGCAACGTTTGGAAAACATTGCAGTAGAACAGCCAAGATCCTATGAGTTACTAAAATAGTAGTTGGTATTAGAGATCAAAACTAAAAAGCCAATATAAGAAATATTGCAGCAATAGAAGACGGAGAACCAGATTCACTGTAAAAGCACACTGCTTTTGAAATAGGTCATACTGACATTTGTGGAAGAATAATTCTTTATTTATTATAATCTTGTGTATTCCAAGATTTTAGTATATCTGGCTGCAGTCTATTAAAAACCAGTAATACTTCTGTCTTTGTAAAAATAAAATATGCCCTAACACATTTTAAACATGCCTTAGAGAAGTAGTATAGTTTGAAAACCATCGATAGTCAAAATGTTATCACAAACATTCAGTAACAATAAATCGGTGTTAATTATAAATCCTTGATCCTCTGCAATAAGCCTGAAAACACAAAGCTTTTGGGCTAAAAGCTTTAACATCTGTTAGGAAGAATTTGTACTGCGGGTTTGGAATCTTGGATTTTCCCCCTTTATGAATTGTACTTGCTGTTGACAACCAGATACCTGACTGCAAGTATCTTTTCTTGTATTCCCATATATCTAGACAATGATTTTGTAAGACAATAAATTTATTCATTATAGAAAAAAAGTTAATGACCTTCAGATTTATGATCTCAATAGTGAGTCAGATGCTGACAACAACCTAAGAGAAGAGCATTGGTGGAGGGACAAATCTTACAGGAGTTTGTAAATACTTAAGCTTTTACACGTGTCCAGAATGTACAGGCACTTTTGTTTTGTTTTGTTTTGTTTTATTCAAGTAGATCTTGGACTAAATTGGATATATAAATCTGAAAATTGACAGTATTATAAAGCGTTTGAGAAGATTACCTTCTCCAGTGATAATACAGAGTGGAAAACGGCAAGTGTGGTATGGATAGAAACCAAACCCAGAATCCAGGAACATCATGTATCGTCAAAACCCAGGAGCCAGAACGAAGATGTTCTCAGAAAATACTGAGAAGAAACAGTCAAACTTGGGTAGAAATCTATGAGAACATTCTCTGCAAAACCAAGTTTCTTTGTACCAATAAGCATTAATTTCATTACTCTTCTGAATTAGACAGAAAATAATAAAATTTTTGTTTGGAAACAAGTCTTTCCTTAGCTTTGATGCTTTCCACTATGAAATTGATATTAAATGATAATAACTTAGTGGCATATGACTGTCTGTCAAAATGAAACAAATAAAATCATGTCTGAATGAATTTCAAGTTAGATAATTTGATTTCCTAAATGGAAATTTAATGTGTGATGTTTAAAGAATACTAAAAACATAAGATAATAAAAGACGGGATATATAACATCTTCAAACTATTGTCATTCTAGAAGTGTTCATTTTAGCATAATGTAATTCAAAGAATATTATTTTAAATCTAGTTGAGTATCAATCACTTTATTTCCATAGAATCTTCTTGAAATTATTTATTATTATAGAATATTTGTCCCCAAACTTATTATGCTTCTGGAATGGGAATGGGACTGGCTGATTTTAGCATTTCATTTTGAACAACAAAAAAAAGAGACTTTAACATGGATGAGTGTAGTATATAATTTTTTCAACTCTTAACCACACAGATATGAGTATAGACAACTTATCATTTATGTGTAGGTTTCAATGTAGCAGTATATCTAGTGGTCCACCTTCAATCATGAAATTTTTAACCCTCTAAAGCTTGTAGCTCAAGAGATTTTTGACATTTGAACCAAATTTCTGGATTCAGAAAACAGTTTAGTCTGTATTGTTTTAAATATTTAATTTTCTTTGAGATATCATAATTACACATCCATTTATAATTCATTTAACAAATGTTTATTGTTATGCATAATGACTGACATTATGCAGTCATAATGCCTGCCTTGATTATAAAGTGATAAGCAAGGCAAACATATTCCTGCCCTCTTGTGCTTAGTAACTAGGGAGTCTCATCAGAGCTTACAGGAAAGTAAATAGACAACTTTTGCTTTTCAATATAGAGTTGAAGAAGGTTTTTCAAATGTATTAGGGCAGCCAGATAATATGTTTATAACAAAGTCCAGAAATCTAGAGGCTTTTCTAAACCCTACATGGACAATCTTTCTGAAAAGAGAAGATACAGAAATTTGGGAATACATGTCAGATACAGAAATTTTGCAAGTTAATTTTCCTAATATACAGTTTATCCACCTACAAAGTAAAGATAATAGTAATGCCTATGCCATACTTTTGGATGAAAATTGTATTAGATATTACCTGTAATACATAGTGCCTAGAATATATGTGTGTGTCTGCATGAAATTGATATATTATCGATATTATTACATATTCAGTGGAGTTCCCAGTGCAAATCATGAGAGAAAGGCTGAATACCAGAGAAAAGGCATAAGGGAGAAAAAGGGAATAAAATTTGACCATCTATTGACCCTGAATAGTTATAAATTCTCAGTAGTTGGGAGGACAAAAGAACTTCAAAGAGTGAGCATATACTAATAAAATAATTTTAAATGCAAAGTTGCATTTTTAATAAGGTATTCTGACTCACTCCATAAGTCTCTCAAATTCCCAAATATTTATCAAAATGTCAGTGCTTTGTGCAATATACATATAGGCTCACAGGAATAAATATAACAATGGATATATGTGTATTTATATGTCATATGTGAAGTGTGTGCTTACATATGTAAAGTATATATATAAGTATATATATAAAGTACGTGTGTATAAATATTTTATACACACACGCATGCACACACAAACACACACACATATTAATGCAAACTGGCAGGTAAGAAGAAAACTGATACTAGAGTGCATAATGAAAATGTTTCTTTACTTCTTCCTACAGATATCAGCAAAAATCTTGGTCTTGGACAGGACATTTTTCTTCCACACAGTGTGCAATTGGTTTGTTAAACCAAACTTCTACAGATTTCAAGCCCAAATGAATGTCCCAACTCCCATCTCATTTGCATTTGCGTAGGTTTATATTTATGAAATCAGACATATATTTGAGGAATATATTTTAATTAATAAATTTATATATTTTAATTAATAAGTTTTTGATAAATTCCTATCACAGTATCTATTTAATAATAAAGACCACAGAAACAATTTTTAAAAGAAATTAGAAAAGAAATTAAAGTGGCCCAAGTACCTTAAGGACAGGAATTCAATTTAGATATATATTCTTGTAATAAAAGCATTCCTGAGAAAAGAGGAAAAATAACCCCTCAAGTGTCATACACATTTATATTTGTAATTTTTTAATTGATTTTATTTGTTACTTTTAACTTTTATTTTTAAATTCAGGGGTACAAGTGCAGGTTTGCTTGATCTTTTTCTTGTTAAAAAATAAAAAGGATAGAAATTACTAGGGAGACTGACTACTTTTTGTACAAAAATGCTCACTCTGTAAAAATATTACCATTAAAAATGAAGCTTGCCAATATCTGTCCACTCTTGTGGTCAATAATCTCTATGATATGACCATGGTGTCCTAAGCAAAGTGCTAATTATATACACATATAAGATGAATAATTAGAAACCAGAAAATAACTTTAGAAAAAGAGTAACATAACATTTGGAGTATCAGCAAGGTGCATTGGTAAACATTTTTATTGCTAGTCAGATACGTTGATCAAGTATGTAGGAGAGACATACAGAGTTAGATTTAAGAATCTTCAGCAATTTAACAATGATTATAGATTTGCATATAGGAAAGATTTTTTTAGGAGAAGAATTTTAGATATTTGCTTTCTATTTGCTTTTCCAGCATGTGAATATTTTTTCATATATTTAAGATACTCTCACCCACTGTATGAACTCAAATCATTGGTTTCTCTGTTTCCAATGCAACGTCCTAGGGCACAGACCTATGAACAAGTCTCTATCAGGTAGAGGCTATTGATTAGATCATGCTCCTCTATTCTACAATGCCTTTTTTCTTGCAAAGGCTGAATATTTAAAAATTATATTGTTCTGAAATAATTGCAGGTAGCATTCAGATATAAAAAGATTCTCCAAACTGTATGCACTCTCCTAATTTTTGGCAATTAGAACTAAAGAGATGTGAGAGTTGCCTTCTTGTTTTTTCTAAGGTTGTTTCTTTGCTGATTCAAAGAATTTTCAACTGAACATGTTCTAGCCAGGAGAAAGGGGAGAGGAAAGGAGAGAAAATATGGATTTCTTCATATATGGATTTCTTCTTAGAGGCATTAAAATACAGATTTTCTTCAGTTTTCTAGGTCTAAGTTGCTTCTAGCTAGCCATGTACCAAATAGAACCCAGGAATGGTATCGTTACAGAAGGGTTCAATAAATATTTGCGAAGAATCAGTAGACGAATTAGCAGCAGACTTTTTTTTTGGAAGCCAGTAATGTCAGAAACATGGAGATTAGAACACATTCCAGCAGCGGTTCGGTTAATTGTTGCTGTGAACTTTAGTTTCCAGCCCAGAATTGACAGCAATGGAAAGTATAGTTATTAGTGCCTGGTGAGAATTGCTGCAGATTATTTCCAGACCAGTTCTGTATGGTGGTTGATTGATTGATTCTGGCTGCTTTGTCTCAAGCCTTTATTGCCAGCCCTCTCTGTGAACTACATGATATCCTTTAATGAAGTCATTGTCTGCTTAAAGCAGCCGGATCCAACTCTTGTGACTAACAATTTTGACTGTCACAGTGATTATTCAGACAGATGGCCAGAGGTCCAATAACAGAATCCAGACTTTTTTTTTTCCTAAGGATAATTAAGCACTATGGACAGAAGTCTATTCAAACTAATGTGATTTCAGATCTTTAAAATGTATTATAAAGAGAATGTAAGAGAGTTCACTTTTAGCAACCTCAGTTATAGGAGTTTTTGAACTCTCCTATAAGAACATGCAAGTGCATTTCACACACACACAGTTATTTTCTGTTCTCATAAGTGATTTAGATTAACGGTGTCCCATTTCCTAATTTCTTGTAGATAAATCAGATTAACCCAACATACAACTTTTGTCCAGTAACATGCAGGTGCCCTCCCCCGACCATTTTTTTCTTCAATCAGTTCTGACACAAGTTTTCAGGTCTTGATATCTCACTGTCTATATTTTAAAAACACTATCGACTATGACAAGGAATCAAAAAAATCTAAGCACTTAGATTTCTTTGCCACACGCGTTTCTTTGGTGGCTCCTCTCCAAACGATAAACTCAAGGACTCATGCTTCTTCCACTGAATACCTCTATTAGCATAACAGTTTTCAGTCATGCATACCAGAAAAGAGAGAGACAGAGGGAAAGGTCATCATCAAAATCAATTCTTCCCACATTTCATTGGTAAGATCTCAGTCACATGATCCCACACAGGTGGAAGGCAACCTGGGAAATGTATCTTCCCATATTTCAAGAAGAAAAATAAATTGTTTGATAAACACATCACATAATCTCTGCCCACTGGCTGAGCTTGTTGAGAAAGATCAGGTTCTCAGAAAAATATATATGGATAACACATCCTATAAAGCATTTCTAATTTGATTACTATGAATATGTTTAGAAATAAAATGTATTCCCAAATCTCAGGAGAAATGAAAGATATTTTAGAAGTCAATCATTTATAAGGAAAGTTAGTAGATACTAAAGCATAAATAACCACACTCCTCATTAAAAAATATTAAAACAGAAAAGTAATTTTTTTTTTCTAGCAGAACTGGAAATAATGTGGTCCAGAAACAGGTTGATTAGGACTCATCAACAGAAAAAACAGGAAATTAAAAAAGAATTCTTTTCCACACTCACTGAAGAGAGAAAACCACATACGGCAGAAGTGGAATATTTTTAAAAAGAAAGAGAGAAGAAAAAAGGAAACTCACATGCAAAGGCAAAAGAAAAACTCATTCACACATTATTTTAAATTCATTTGCTTTCTTAAAAATTCATTCATAAATTCTTAATTCCATAAAGCAGAAGAACGTTTTAGACAACAGCAATGTTCCATACATAAAAAAAATTAAAAGATTATGGTGATCAAAGATGAGACAATAGAGCTAAAGGGATACTGTGGATAATATAATATTACTGGAGAATCAGATTTGAAAATCTGAATCAACCCACCAGACAACCAAATCATTGCTAGGAAAGTTTAGGATATTCATTCATAATGAACAGGTTTAAAGAAAAAGGTAAAATACATAGAAAAAAAACAGAACAAAGTATAAAGATTTATAATTACCTAGATACTTAGGATTTCCGAATTGAGTAACCAAGATAGAAGATAAATACATTAAAATATTAAACATAAAATTTGCCCTTAAACCTAAAAGTCAAATGGATGTGAAACAACTTTTATTCATCTCTCCTTTATCTTTGTAAGTTTTTTGTAATTACCGATATTATATTTTGACTGAAAGAAAGAAATACATATCAACGAAAATGTAATGCAGTGAATAAGGAGGGTTGAAGTGTCCTTATTTGAGAGAGGGAAGGAGTGTGCTGTTAATTCTTTTGGAATCTAGTTGTATTTTTAGGCAAAATTGGTTACAATGAGTGATTTGTTTTTTTAAAATCCTGTTTTGTTTTATTTTAAGTATGTTAAATAGGCCAAAATGTAGCATATGGCAGACATGTAAACCTAGGTTACAATATTCCCAATCACCTTTTTCTTTTTTTTTTTGGAATGTTATTTTTTTTTAATTTTATTATTATTATACTTTAAGTTTTAGGGTACATGTGCACAATGTGCAGGTTAGTTACATATGTATAACCAAGCACCTTTTTCATGATTTCATACCCATATTGGTTGAAAACCTAAACCTAAAAACTATATTTTTCAATTCCTTTTTTTTTTTTTTTTTTTTTTTTGAGATGAGTCTTGCTCTGTTGCCTAGGCTGGGGCACAGTGGCACGATCTTGGCTCACTGCAACCTCCACCTTCTGGGTTCAAGTGATTCTCCCACTTCAGCCTCCCAAGTAGCTGGGACTTCAGGCACGTGCCACCACGTCCTGCTAATTTTTGTGTTTTTAGTAGAGTCAGGGTTTCACCATGTTAGCCAGACTGGTCTTGAACTCCTAACCTCGTGATCCCCCGCCTCAGCCTCCCAAAGTGCTGGGATTACAGGTGTGAGCCACCGTGCCTGGCCTCAATTCTTTTTCTACTTGACTACCAACATTTGATGGAGAATTTACCAATGAGATATAGAAGACTTGACAATTAAAGAGAGTATCTGAAGAACAGAAACAGAGTCATTTGTATCTCTATTAGTATTTTAGAACTCAATCCTTAACATAATAGCTGTTCAGAATCATGTTGGAGCAGAACAAATGTTTCCATGTAAAAGCTTCATGATAACTTTTTGCTTTCCTTCTAGCAGGAATATTTTTAGTTTTTCTGACTCCCCAGGGATTCTGTGAACTCTCTAATACACTTACAATCAGCCCTTTCGCTTAAATTATGCAGAGTGGTTTCTCTTGTTTGTAGCTAAAAACTTTGACATATGGGGCAATGGTTTAGGAAATACAAATGTTAATATTTTAAGGTGAAACTATTTTTTGAAGTGCAGCAGCAGATTTAACTGGAGGATATGGGAATCCTGGAGTCATACCAGCCAACGAGGAGCAAAATGACTTACCATCATAGTAATGGTACTCCACATAATTCTCAGAACAAGTCAGTTCAAATACACAGATCCTTTTGAATGGAGAGCAAGATGTATCATATACTCTTGACAAAAGACCTAACAATAACTTCTGAAATATCACTATAAACCTCCTCCCAAATATTCCCAGAGATACATGGCCATTTTCCAGGATAATGTACCCCAGGAAAAGAGGTAAATCCAGATGTTTCAGGGATAATTGGACTGTAGGTCTCATCTAATGCTAATCTGTGAGAAACAAGTTGCCATTTGCCCGTTTGGTCAAAATGGAGGCCTTTGTGGAGGTTAACTGATAAATGACATTTAGACCTGATCCTTAGAATTGATCCAGTGGTCTGTTACCCCATTCTTCAGTTATTTCCTAGGCTTCTGAATTGGTGTAGATATAGTCATCAACTGGTGGAGTCCTCTTATTAGCTCATCAAAGCACGGAATAAAAATAATGTTATAAAGCAGGGCCCTCTTTCCGAAACAATGTATAAATTAAAGGCCAAATGTTATTACTAAAGAAAAGTGATTACATCACTGAAATCTTGAAAGATGAAAGGACACTGATCCAGGGATATCCCGAATTAACTGAACTACTGGCCTAGAGAGAATGTGCAAGTCTTAGAGCATTAGAAGAAATAATTTTGAGCTTACTTATTGGGAGTGGCAGTAGTATACATTAATAAGAAAAAATAGACACTCTTTCTATACTTTGGTGTCTTTCAAATGTATAATAGTTGAGTTTTTTTATTCTTTTTTTAATTTTTTATTTTTTATTATTGTACTTCAAGTTCTAGGGTACACGTGCACAACGTGCAGGTTTGTTACATATGTATACATGTGCCATGTGAGTTTGCTGCACCCGTTAACTTGTCATTTGCATTAGGTAAATCTCCTAATGCTATCCCTCCCCACTCCCCACCACCCCACGACAGGCCCGGGTGTGTGATGTTCCCCACCCTGCATCCAAGTGTTCTCATTGTTCAATTTCCACCTATGAGTGAGAACATGTGGTGTTTGGTTTTCCATCCTTGCGTTAGTTTGCTCAGAATGATGGTTTTCAGCTTCACCCCTGTCCCTACAAAGGACATGAACTCATCATTTTTATGACTGCATAGTATTCCATGGTGTATATGTGCCACATTTTCTTAATCCAGTCTATCATTGATGGACATTTGGGTTGGTTCCAAATCTTTGCTATTGTGAATAATGCCTCAGTAAACATACGTGTGCATGTGTCTTTATAGCAGCATGATTTATAATCCTTTGGGTGTATGCCCAGTAAAGGGATGGCTGGGTCAAATGGTATTTCTAGTTCTAGATCCTTGAGGAATTGCCACACTGACTTCCACAATGGTTGAACTAGTTTACAGTCCCACCAACAGTGTAAAAGTGTTCCTATTTCTCCACATCCTCTCCAGCACCTGTTGTTTCCTGACTTTAATGATCGCCATTCTAACTGGTGTGAGATGGTATCTCATTGTGGTTTTGATTTGCATTTCTCTGATGGCCAGTGATGATGAGCATTTTTTCATGTGTCTGTTGCCTGCATAAATGTCTTCTTTCAGAAGTGTCTGTTCATATCCTTTGCCCACTTTTTGATGGGGTTGTTTGATTTTTTTCTTGTAAATTTGTTTAAGTTCTTTGAGGAAAAACACCAGAAACAATTTGCTTTCATATGGCACAACAAAAGTATATTTTTACTGTCTTATTATATAAATATTATGTGTCTCACATTCTGAGATATGCTGAAGAGGTATTGATCTTCTTACTCTTCCACCAGAAATTACATTGTCCTACTACATGAATGGGATCATTCTCACAGGGCCTACTTAGCAGCTTGTCTCATGTACCACAAATGTTTTGTTAAGACTTAGCATACTACAGCATAGGAGAAAGACTCCATGTAAAATTCAGGAGTGAAACCTGCCCCTCAGTGTTGTTTTATTGCTTTAAGTCAGGTCAGACTATTTTTTCTAAAGTGAAATAATAGTCATTTCACCTATGAGCCTGTTCGAGTTTCAGAAAAAATGTTTTTCAAATTTGGTAACAGTATTCTGATCTTTTTACTGTATAAATCATAAGACTGTCAGTATTTTTACAGGCTTAGATAAGTCTTTGCTCTTAACAGGTGTGTTACTTGATTATTATGACATAGTTGGTCAAATAATGCTTGTAGTGAGTGTGTCTGACTGGAATGCATTATGGAGCCTATATAATTACCTAATTGCACTAAGAGAATACTTAGGTTTCAGAGCAATTTTCTGTTCTCTGTAACAGGGAAATATTCCCCTTTTTAGAATCAGTTTTTAGCTTGGTGTATTGAACTCCAACCATGACTCATCATCTGGTTCACATATAATTCTGCATAATATTCTTCCAGAAGCAGAAATAAAATGCTCTTAGTTGCCAGACAACTTAGAGTTAGCCTTGAAGGAGAGTAGAGGTAGAGAGAACTCATGGACAGTGCTTCAACCTGCACATGTTGTTTTCAGCTTCCTCTGAAAAGACAGCTGCCTTTTTTTTTTGTTTTTTCAAAAAAGCAGAGATCCACTCCAATGTATGGGCAAGAGTTAATGGTATTGTTAGAAGTACTGAATAGCTAGAGACTTAAACAAGTATTACTGGAGGATTTTTTTCAAAAGAAATTTTGGGGAAAAATAATTTCATGTATCTTTCAGAATAGACACTGAGTGTGAAGATATTTTTCTCATATATTAACGCTCATTTTTTACTCTGTTACAATGACGATTAATAATCACGTGGAAATCTAATCTACCTCACGGAGTCAGTGAGCTTCTCCCTCAAATCAACCCAGTATTTACTCAATGGCTTCATGATCAAAGTGGCTATTATATAAGTCTGAAAATCTTAATTTTATGAAGGCCAATTATGGTATTGTCAATTCTGAATATGATTCTGTCAGCAGTAGAGATCAATGTTTAATCTTCAAAAGAGTGCTATAAATCAAAGAAACCAGTTAGTCACTGGACTTATCCCCTCAGGGAGTAAGTAACAATAGTTTCTATGCAGAATACAGTAAATATAAATACAAAAAGAATTTCTTGAGCTAAAGTAGGAGGAAAGAAAAGTTTGATAATAGATAATCAGTGTTGAACAAAATATTTAATGTCTTTTAATTTTTCAAAAAGTATTTAATAAAAATCATTTTTAGGAAGCCAAGATGAGCTATTATTTATTCTTATGTTTTATCTTGTTACTTTTATTAAATATTCTTTCTTTGTAAAGAGGAAGAAAAGAATGTGATAATACTTATGCGTTATAGAAAGTTGTTTGAAATATGTTCAATATATGTCAGGATTGTGACAATATCTAATAGTCTGTATTTTATTGTTATGCAAAATCCAGTAACAGAATTAACAATAAATTATAACTTAAAAAGTGCCAAGTAAGATATCCAACATGTTCCTTTAATGCATTCAAATTTTATCAATACTTTTGTAAGTACCTTCCCTTTGGGGAACAATTCTCTGTACTAAGGAGGAAGATAGATATAAAACCTTTTACTGAAACATACTCAGAGTCTACTTGGATAAGATAAACAGATAGATAGGCTATTCCAAAATAATGCAATGTTTGTATGATAGAGGAAAGTTCTGCAAGATTAATGCTTATGCATAAGCTTTTAGCTTTAGATTATTTATCTCTCCACTTTTGCTTTTTCCTCTCCAAAAAGTAAACTTAAATAAATGCAGCACATCCATGCAAAAAAAAATCGTAAATATAAAATAAACATTTCACCAGACATACCAACTACAGCATATAAACCATGAATGATTACAAGAGTCAGCTGGAACCTCAAGGGTAGAACACTAGTGTAATCTATCAATAAAAAAATCTCTTACCTACAAGGTTAATCATTGTAGGTGTGGGATGCTGCTACCTAAGTTGAAATAAGTACCCTCCCTCTGAAAAAAGGAAGGAGTCTTGTTATTCTGATATTTCTAGTCCCATCAATGCAGTGGACTGATAGCTAATTTGACAGAAACAAACAAAAGACACAATTAAATATATTATGCTTATAGAAAATTTGGGGTTGCTTATAATTCACCTGTACTTTACAAATGTTATCCACATTTAGGTTTTTTGATATCATGAAGCGGTGGCTCTTTCATTTTTGCATACACTTACTTAAAAAGAGATGAAGAAATTCCATGTGGGCACTTTATAAGTTCATCCTTTACTTGATTCATCTTTTACTTTTTCATTACTAAAACTAAAAAGGAAATGAATACAATATAAATTTCTTGTAACAAAATAGCTACATGTAAATTAATAAATATTTTAACTGTGAATGCATCTTAGTGCCATAAATGATTATATTCTTGGTTCAGGCAAACATGATAGAAGAGTTTTCTTTTGCATCTAAGAAAAGTCATCAAGTTGCATTTTTGAATGATACAATGTTGACATTTAGAACTTTTATTTCAAACACTGTGCAAAACAATCTTAGTAAAATAATGCTAATTTGTTATTCATAGTCAAAATTATTTAGAAAAGGTTCAAATAGAAATGGAAGAATGATGTTACACTGTAAGTTATGTACATTGTTTTTAATTCTATGACTATTTCATACAGAAAAATCGCTTCATGGGTATACACAAGTAAAGCCAAACAGCACAAACTTCTTCAGTTTATTTTAGTATTTTCATGGAATCGACAATCACCTTGATATGTTAGAAATTGTGCTGCAGAGGGTGCCATTTTGCTCAGTGTTTTTTGAAAGTTTATCTAGCTGTAGGATACTCTTCTAATTTATTTACAATTTTGACTATTTGGAGCCAAATTACTTTGGATAAATGATGTAATATAATATATATAAAAGAGTTAAAATGTCTATCTGCTTGAATTTTTATATCTTCATTAAGTGCTAATATTTCCAAAAAGTCATACGCACATAGTAATTTACACAATATTAACCCATGAATTTACTTATTTTTTTCTACTTTTTAATATAATTGAGATGTTACTCACTTTTTTTTCTTTTTTTTTTTTTTGAGACAGAGTCTTGCTCTTGTCATCCAGGCTGGAGTGCAATGGCAAGATGTCGGCTCACTACCACCTCTGCCTCCTGGGTTCAAGCGATTCTCTTGTCTCAGCCTCCCAAGTAGCTGGGATTACAGGCACCAGCCACCATGCCTGGTTAATTTTTGTATTTTTAGTGGAGATGGGGTTTCGCCATGTTGGCCAGGCTGGTCTCGAACTCCTGACCTCGTGATCTGCTCTTCTTGGCCTCCCAAAGTGCTCGGAATACAGGCGTGAGCCACTGTGCCTGGCCCTGTTACTCACTTTATAAAACATTTTAAATTCTTTAGTTTTTCTCTTTTGATTTGTTTGATCATTTTTGACTTGATTTTGAAGCTCTTGGATCTTTGACTTTCCAATTATTAAAATAGTTATTTTCTAATTTATTTTAATTGATTCCTTTAGCTATATTTGTTAAGTCTCTATAAATTATAATTATTTAATTACCTAAAATCAAGTCTTTTAATTTTAATAATTTTTATCTAAAGGTAGTATGATTTTATATATTACAAGTTTACTTGTGATAAACATCACTCAAAGTTAAAACATGTCTACCATTTTAGCTCTAATATTCATTAATATCAGTATAGTTATATTTTGGAGCTACTACAGTATATATTATTAAATTTTTAATGAACTTTTTTCCTATCAATACGTATAAAGTACTTTGGCAATAGCTACCATTCTACTGAGTAGCTACAAGCCCAGAATTTCAATAATCATTAGGATGTTGCTAGTAAGAGTGATAACAATTTTTAACTGTAGGTGTGTTCTAGACACCAGGAAGTCTGAATGAATGAACAGTTTTCCAATGTGTTTACACCAATTTTGACTCTCATAATGGTGAATGTTTCATCTGTTCTACATCCTCACAACTAATGATGTCACTTGCCTTTCTGTTACAGCCCTTTTGGTGGTTGTATAGTGGTAAAATATTTTGGATTTAATTTGAATTTCCCTCATGACTAATGAAGTTAAACACATTTCAGTATGTTAACTGAACATACGGATACCCTCTTCTAGGTGCCTGTTCAGTTATTTGCCTATTTTTCTATTGAATTTCTTGTGTTTTTGATGGAATTATATTTGATGTCAAATAATCCTAAATAGTGTTTTTTCAGATGTATTTATCACAATTATCTTTTTCCACTTTGTAACTTTGATTTGCACAGAATCTTAAATATACTTGAAATTATATGCATACATGCATATAAACATACATTCTCTGTATGTATGTTATATATAATTGTATACAAATATATTAGTTTTTCTTTGTGTGTATATGTGAGAGAGAAATTTCTTTGCTTTCCTCCAATGAACTAGAAATTTTCTTTCATTTTTCTTTTATAAAATTGTTTAATATTTACAGCTGAATCTTTGTCCACCTGTAATTGATTTTCTATGTACATCGTATGGTAGGGGTCAAGATACATTGTTTTCATATGTTTAAGGACCTTCACTCAAAATTTGATTTGGATGTCAAAACTGATGACACCACCCATGCACTAAGAGGGTATGAACAGATTTATCACATATATAACCAAGACTATGGGTAGAACTGGTTTACCCCCCATCCACTAACTGATCCAAAAATGACTTTGGTAAGCAGAGAATAGAGATGGGCTCCAGGTTTTCACTGTGGATAGGTAGTGGGGCTGAGGTGAGGGCTTCCATATGCAGGCAGGGTCTTGCATGATTTGAATCCCCTCCTTTTCCAATCAGAGGAAGCACTCAGGTTTTTTTTTTTAATCAACTCGCCCTTACGTTAGGTACATGCAAAGGAGAAATGGGGGAGGCTTTTTTGTATAATAAATTATTTGCATAGTCATTTTTCCTGGGTTCCTGGGATGAAGCTTCCATGCTCTTGGAATCTCCCCAGTGATAAGAGTATCTTTATTAATCATGGTGGGGACCTCCTGATTTTATGGTAATGAGGCCATTTATGGTAGGCCCATAAATAATCTCTGGATGGGGATGCCATTAGGAAAAGACCAACCATGTAATTAAATGGTGACCTCTAAGCCAGATCATAGCAACACAACATTTAGGGAGGGGAGGTTGGCTAGATATTGAGTTCAGCTGCATGGCCAATCATTCTCACTAATGAAACTCCAACAAAAACTGTGGACTTGGAGTTTGGATGACATGATTGGTTGATGAGCACATTGAGGTACCAGTAGGGTGATATGTTATGATTACATGAGAAAAGGACAGGGAAGCTCCACTTTCAAAACCCTCCTAGACCTTACCTTATCTGTCTCTTCATTTGGCTGGTCATAATGTCTATCCTTTATTATAATATATAAGTGTAAAAATAAGTATTAGCATTGTTCTGAGTTCTGTGAGTTGTTCTAGTGAATTATCAAACCCATGTGCATTATGGAAAACTCTGAATTTTTATCCACTTAGTAAGAAGTGCCTGTGGTCTGGAGCTCCCTAAAGCGATAGCTGTCATTTGAAAGGAAGGCAGTGTTATTGGGGAATGTGCCTTTAAACTTGTGGAATGTGCAGCAACTCTAGGTGGTTAACATGAAGAATCACATTGCAATATTGTAACTTTAAAATCTGTAATTAGTTAAGTATCAAATAATAAAGTCAAACTCTTCATTACCAATATGAATATCCAATTGGCCCACCACTGTTTATTGAAAAGATTGTCATTTGCACATGACAGAGCAATGTGACCCTTGCCATAATTTAGGTCACCATACATATATGATGTTTCTACACAACCAGGTTTTTCAGATTTGTATCTCTTTTCCTATACCGCAAACAATCTTAATTACCATAGCTTTGTATGAAACCTGTTAGTCTAAGTCACCATATTCTTTATTTCTTCCAAATTTGACTTTGCTAAGCTGGTAATTTGTATTTCAATGCGTTTTTAAATCAGTTTATCATTATCCCCAAAAATAAGACTGGTATAATGGTTAAGGGTTCATTGAATCTGTAGACTAGTTTAAGGCTAACTTATATGCTACAGTACTGATACCTCCTTCAGTGAACATGGTATAACCTTATAGTATTCAGTACTTATTTATTTCTGCCTATAAAATTTTTTATATTTTAATATAGCTATGTTGCACATATTTATTTATATTCATTCCTAATATTTGCTATAAGTTTGGCATCATAGGTGACATAATTTTGAAATTTAACTATCTATTGGTTTGTTGGTGATATGGACATGATTCCACTGTGGTCTATGAAATACTCTCAACATTATCAAACTTTGAATTTTTTTCTGATTTATTTCATAACCCAATACATGGTCTTTTTTTGGTGAAGTTTTCAAGTATGAAAAATAGTGTGTATTGTTAGTTATAAATATTCTCCATTTCACGGTAATATAATCATTTAAAAACCCTATAATTACACCACTTCATTTTCAGAATTTTACAAGGCCCTATCTAAATGCTTAGATTTTTAAGGAGTTTTTTCACATTCTTAGTTTTAGATTATTGTTAATTTTCTCCTTGTAGAATGTCATGGACATAGAGAGTAGAAGGATGATTATCAGAGGCTGGGAAGGTTTGTGGGGGATTTGGGGGAAAGTGGGGATGGTTATTGGGTACAAAAAATATTTAGGAACAATGAATAAGAACTCCTATTTGATAGCACAACATGGTGACTATAGTCAACAGCATTTAGTTCTATATTTTAAAATAACTAAAACAGTACAATTGGATTGTTCGTAATGCAAAGGATAAATGCTTGAATTGAAGGATACCTAATTTACCCCGATGTGATTATTATGCATTATATGCCTGTATCATAATATCTTATGTACCCCATAAATATATACACTGTACCCACAAATTTAAAAATTAAAAAAATCATCAGGCAACTAGAATATACTGTTTAAAAGTGTCATTTGTATTTCAAGAATATCAATTTATTTTTAAAATTTTTATTTTAAATTTTCAGATACTTCATAATCATCCATCAATATTTACATATTTATTTATATTATACAATATAGCAATTTAAATTTATAATACATATTTATTTATATAAATAGAAAATGTACATAGTGGTTTACTTAATAGTTTTTCTCTTCTTCATGCTAGCCCTCAGCAAAGCTTAGACATATATGTTTAAAATCTGTTGTGAAATTCATTTTACTTAATTTGTACCTTGATATTTATGTAATGCTTGAATTATTTCATTGGATTCTTTTCTTGAATACTTTCTTTAAATGGGGTAAACAAATGATTATGTTCTGAATTTTTTTTTTTTTTTTGTATCTGTAAATGTGCCTCATTTTTAATGTTATGTGTGTGAACGACAGTTCGGCTAAGAAAAGACTTCTAGGCTGTGGGTCTTCAGGGTTTTGCAGCTGCAACTGCCCTCTCCCCTAAAATCTACTACGGCAGATAAGAAATGTAGCAGGGTGATTTTTAATCATTTGTGAGTCATTTGTGCTCACTCTCTTGAGCTTATTATCTCAGCTCAGGGATATTATGAGGGTAAACTCATATTATTATAATAGCCTTGCTATTATTTCTGCCTACATTTGAATGGTGGGAACCTTTCAATATAAAGAATAAACGTATTTTATTTTAAATTAACTTTACTTGAAATATTATGGGTATCCACAGGATAGACAAAATGATTTAATGTGCAATCATAAGCTCAAGTCTTAAGCCTCAAAACAGCTTTGCTACCACTCAGTCTTCAGAACTGGTCAAGCTGTTGTGTGAGATTGAAAAATATATACATATTTTTTTCTGCTTGATGTCCACGACAAAGTAAGAGTAAATCCTGTTTCTTACTGATTTGAATTGACAGCACTGATTCAGTGGTTTGAAATGACATATTCATCCTTTTAAGGGGCAAGATTTCTTATAAAGCCGATGTCAGGACTGACTACACAAAAAGGCTTTGGTTGACTCACACCATAATGTAAAATGTTGGAAAAGGGGAAGTTAATAAATACTTACAAAAGCATTTTACGTTGAGCTGTGTTAAAATGAAATCAATGTGGCTGCTTTCAATAGGAAGCCCACTAATCGTTATTGTGGAAAGCACAACTCCTCTAAGAAGGAAATATTCATTAGAAGGTAAATTTTATCTCAATTAGCTGAGTGGTTGTTTGATGACCCAATCAATAAATTCAAATCTCTCACTCAAATCAATTAAAATATAATTTGTGCACTGCTGAATACATGCATTTCTGATGCATTTGCTTAATTTAAAGGAGCATGCCGTTCCATAAAGGTCAAAGTATTATTAAAATATCATTGCTTTCATGGAAAGAACTGACATATATATTGTTTATTGTATCCTAAAAAAGTAAATAAAGGATTCTAAACCTGACAGAAACATAAACCTGTATTTTCAGAGCTCTATACCACTCCCCTCTCTCTTTCCCTAGTTGGATGTGATGCTATGAGAGCATTTTGGAAGAATATTTAACTAAGCTCATCAGGAAGCACTTCAAAGAAGTGCTTTTAAATGTTCAAATATAAATGTACTTTGATGACCTTCCTTTTATTGAGCCTACTATTAAAATGCTTTCCTAATACCTCCTTTCCCCCAAAGCCTTGGACAGTTAATCATATGATCTCTTTGAATAACCTTTGATCCTACAAGCTGATTAAAACCAAATTTGAAAAGAATATACAAGATATTGAGGCAAGTTGACCTTGGCAAAACTATAAACTAAATAAGTATAGCCATCAATATCCCCTCATGAGAATGTGATTTTCTGTTTTAACTTAGTGATTTTGCAGTTATCACTTGATGGTGTCCCTCACTTCTTTGAGTGTTCTGCAACCCTATTGTAGCTTTCTATAAAGGTTGCCTATCTCAGACAACGTAAACTATGTAAAGACACAGAACCTTTAGGAAATCCATAATTAAATTCTCACTTCACTATATATTAGTGGGATTACCGTAAGCTATTCCCTGTTTGAACTTGAATTCATGCATGTGGAACATTAGAAAAAAATTGTGATGCCATATAGAATTTAAATGAAATAAACTGATGATATATATTTTTTTTCTTTGTATGCAACCTGCTATAAATTAGTATATTATTATGTTTAAGATCATGCCTTTTTTTCATTGAAGCCACTAATGATTCCTTTAATATACCACTTTTTGCTTTGTTTTGTTTCATATTCTGTGAATAACTCAGTTTGATAAACACATAAACTAACTTGAGGTAGAAGTCTTCCAGTTGATAGTAAACTTGTTTACTGCACACTGGAATGTCTAGTTAGGCAACATACTTAAGAAAATGAGCAAACTTAGAGTTATATGGATAACTATGGCAATACTAATTCAAGTATTGTCAAAAGCTTTTCTTTGGAGTCATCTTAGAAAAAAATATCCAAATATTTCTCTATTCTGTTCCTAAGGGAAAATAATGTAAAATCTCATTGATTTTGATGTTTTTGGATGACTAAGGGTACTTTTTTGTGGCAATTTGAGTAGTTACAACAAAATGTAATACTCATAAAGCAATATTAACATATCCAAATAATTTCTTGGCAATGTCTATTCTGTATTCTAATAAATAGTGTATATGCCAAGCAGCGGCTAGCTAAGTTGCAAAACTCCTATGGTACAATTCACAAGTTCCAACTGTGGAAGTCTTTTTTGGAAAGAGTGATTTGTGATTGAGTTTTCATGGTATTATGAGTATGACATGGTTGTGTTTTTCAACTGTGGACCCTTTGCTCAGTTTCAGTGTTATGAGAATACTTTGTTTACAGTTTTGGTTAGCCCTAAAAATTATAGCAATATTCATAGTAATATTGTTTGATTTATAATTTCCTAAGAAGACAAAACATAATTTTAATATAAATAAATAAGAAATATGTACATAAAAATCTCAACCACTGAGCTATTTTTTCCCATGGAAAATGTAAATATATAATATAGTTGAATCAAAGGGAATAACCAAACTGAGCAGTGAAAAAGTGAAATTTCAAAAAAAGTGTATTTCTAAAATTTACAATCCATAAAAAAAGAAGTAGAGGTTGAACATCTCTAATTCAAAAATCCAAAATTGAAAGGCTTCAAAAAGTGAAACTTTTTTAATACACACATGAAGCCACAAGTAGAAATTCCATACCTGACTTCATGCGATGGCTTTCTGTCAAAATGTGTCCAAACTTCATTTCATGCACAAAATTAGCTTTAGGCTACATATGCATATATAACATAAATTTTATATTTAGGCTTGGATCCCATCTCCAAGATATCACTTTATTATGTGCAAATATTCATACATTCAAAAACATCAAAATCTGAAACAACTTCTCTTCCTAAGCATTTTGGATAAGGGATACTCAATATATAAGGATTATTCGATAGCAGGAAGACTCTTCTATGTACAATCTAAATAATGACTTAGATACAAGCATTTTGTTTTACTAACTTAAAGGTAGGGCATAGTGGCTCATACCTATAATTCCAGCACTTTGGGAGGCTGAGATCAGTGGAGTGCTTGAGTTCAGGTGTACGAGACTATCCTGGGCAACATAGCAAGACCCCACCTCTACAGAAAAAGGTTTTAAAAAATTAGCTGGATCAGTGGCATGCACCCATAGTCCCAGCTACTTGGGAGGCGGAGGTGAGAGGATCAATTGAGCCTGAGAAGTTGAGGCTGCAGTGAGCTGTGATCAGACTACTGCACTTCAGCCTGGGTGACAGAATGAATCCTGTCTCAAAATAAATATAAAATAAATAACAATAATGTAAATACTTCAAATCTCTCACTCAAATCAATTAAAATATAATTTGTGCACTGCTGAATACATGCATCTCTGATGCATTTTCTTAATTTAAAGGAGCATGCCATTCCATAAAGATCAAAGTATTATTAAAATATCATTGCTTTCATGGAAAGAACTGACATATATACTGTTTAATGTATCCTAAAAAAGTAAATAAAGGATCCTAAACCTAGCTAGAGTTCATGTTTAGTAAGTATTATTTGATATAAAACTTACTTTCCTATCAGTTAATCGAAAGTATGCATTGTGCATATACCTCTTTATCAGCCTTTTAAAATCTTCCCATTAGAGAACATTATACTGTTTCTGTATGGAAATCTGTGACATTATACAAAGTAAAATATTTCAGTATAACTGAGTGTTATGGCTAAACTCTAAAATTTCTAAAATTTGACAAAAATAAAAAGCTTATTGAAAACTTAAGTGTTAATCACGCCTTATTTTCAGATATTTTTCCGGAAATAGTTCACTTTATATTATATTTAAGAATGAAGAAGACAGCTTGATGTATACTACTTCTGTAAGTTGTAAATCATTTTAATAAAGAAAGAGAAATAATAGTTTATTTTCTACATTTTTTAAAAAGGTATTAGAAAAAAATGGCAATGGTTTCTTTGCAGGGGTAGGGGGATGGTGCAGAGGATGCTATTTTTTTTTTTTTTGAGAGCACTGTAAAGGCCTTAGGCAAATACTTCAATTAATACCAATTCCATCTATCATTTGAGTTGCCCCAAACTCAATTATCCACTTGAATGGTTCCAAACTTCCAGAATAAACCTTTGAACAACACAGTGGAATTATCAAAAGTAAGAAAACCAAATTGATGCCTTGTCCCCAAAACACGGTTATTTATTTTGGTATCACAGCCTTCATGAAAACAATAAATGCATTTTTCTTCATGTAAATTACGCAATAATGTGGTTACAGCCTTGAAATATATTTAACCATATAGATTGTTAATTCACATTTATTGGATCTTTTCAATCTCTGAATAACATTTTATTTAGAATAATTCTTACTTAACAACAAATGGTTAGGCAATAATGAAATTAATTATATTACTATAAATAATTTTCACTAATAGCCATTGAATTTTCACTTACAGCCACTGATTTCATTAGAAAGTTTGCTGTAACAATGTAAATTGTGTAAATATTTCTAATAATAAATTATCCATTAACTTCTAATTTATGATGGTTAACAGAAAAGCTAAATTATCAGAACATCATTTTTATCCCATTTCTAATACCTCTAAAAATAAGCTCCTTGCTTAAAATGTTTAAGGTTGGTTTACTTACTCAAAAAAGAGATTTGTTGGAAGGGTTAAATGAATTTACATCTGCAAAAAAGCTTAACATAGCATGTTGTACATAGTCAATATTTAATAACTTAAGGACATATTGGTGTACCCTAGTTACAAAAACTTTTTCCTGTCTAAACACATAAAGAAGTTATTGAAGGCATTTTTTTTCATTTTATCAGCATACAAGTATTTTATTTTTCTAAAATCCTGGTTAATTGATCGTACATTTTTGTTTCATATTAGAGTTGTATTTCACATCAATGCAGTAAGTATAATTGCTTCAATTTATATAAACTCAAATGTTTGAAAGATAAAATATAATGTAAATATTTTAAAACTATTGACATTTCTAATTCTGAAATAATGATGGGAAGTGATAATTCCCTAACGTTGATCAGTTAAGATTTTCACATTCTTGATCATTTTATATAAAATATAATCAAGTCAATTTGTTTTTGTCATAAAGCAAACCTACCTTTTAGACCTAAAAAAATTAAACAAGAAAAAGTTGTTTTGTATAACACATATCTGTTCCTGGTCAATCAGTTACTCAAATATGAAAGATTGTTTATTATTTTTGGGTGTCCTTAGGGGCTTTAAAGACAAAAATTTCTTCTTACCAACTCCAGGAAGCCAAGGAGCAAACAGAAAGTATATTTTTCTTTGGTTCATCTTCCTTCCTTCCTCCCTCCCTCCCTCCCTCCCTTCCTTCCTTCCTTCCTTCCTTCTTGACTGCCTGCCTGCCTGCCTTTCTTTACTAATGTAATGGGGTTAATTTTTAGGGATTTACTCAGCCAATATCCTCTTATTCATAAGTTAGTGTTCCTGGAAAACAAAAACTAAGCAAAAACTAATAAAACATCAGGTGCACAAAAAGGAAGATGCAATCCCAATCAGAACAGCAGGCACTGTGTTGAAAACAGAAGCCACATATGGTTTTAGAATTACCTACGTTTCTCTTCTGAATGTTAAACAACTGAGGACAGAGCAACAATTTTCTGTAATCAGGGAGTAATTCCTGATCAATCAATTATTGAATGAATTATAAGATATTAAGTAGGATTATACATCAACTAACAGTGTAATAAGAAAGGATAAGTACCTGGCACATCACAAGAGAAAAAAAAAAAAAAAGATTTAGAAAGAACAGGTCCTAAAGTACACAACCTGTCAAATGGTTTTGTGAAATACCTAGTGAGAATGGGGCATAGCCCAGGGTTCAACCTGTAAGTGTGGAAATATTGTTTTTCACCTCAATGTGCATCCATTGTATTCTGGAAAATAGCGTGTCAATTTTCTTCTGAAAGACACCCCTTTCTCATTTTCTATCCTTATATTTAGGAAGGATTGACTTCATGTCTGAGTTTAGGATTTATAACTCAACTCTGTGATTGTTTAGGGGACTCATAATCATATTTTCTATTTTCTGCTAGGAATCGTCAAAATAAGTATGATTTGAGACTGGAATCGCCAGGAGCATGAGATGGAAGGCAATAGAAAACAGACGGAAAGAAAGCCAGGGCATATCATGTTTAAGCCTTAGAATCAAACCATGCCTAATACAAGACCTCCCCTGACATTTTCCTTTAATTAAGCCAATTTTTTTTTTTTTTCTTTTGAGACGGTGTCTCACTCTGTCGCCAGGCTGCAGGCTGGAGTGGAGTGCAGTGGTGCAATCTCGGCTCACTGCAACCTCCGCCTCCTGGATTCAAGTGATTCTCCTGCCTCAGCCTCCAGAATAGCTGGTTCTACAGGCACCCGCCACCATGCCCAGCTATTTCTTTCCTTTTTGTTGTTGTTGTATTTTTTGTATTTTTAGTAGAGACGGGTTTTCACTATGTTGGCCAGGATGGTCTCGATCTCTTGACCTCTGGCTCCGCCTGCCTCAGCCTCCGAAAGTTCTGGGATAACAAGAGTGAGCCACCGTGCTCGGCCCCCAATATATATCTCTATGGACTTCAGAGAGTATATGTCTGTTCATCAAAAGAGTACTACTGGCACATACATGTGCAAGTAGAAACATTTACGCACATTTGCTGTTCACATAACTGTAAAAAACTGGATATTTTCTAAATGTAACCAATGTTTAGGTTTTAAATAAAACTAAGCATAAAATTATTTAATAGGTTATTTATATAAAAGCATGAGAGTCACTGATTTGGAAAATAAGTGTCATAGCCCCCCCCCCCCCCCAAAAAAAGAAAAGAAAAATAAGTGTTTTGTCTCATCTTTAGGCTAAGTGCCCTAAAGATCTTATGGAAATATAAATATCTATAGAAAATGAAAAAGAAGCCGGGCGCGGTGGCTGACGACTGTAATCCCAGCACTTTGGGGGGCCAAGGCAGGCAGATCACAAGGTCGGGAGTTCAAGACCAGCCTGCCCAACATGGTGAAACCCCGTCGCTAGTAAAAATACAAAAAAATTAGCTGGGCATGGTGGCGCGTGCCTGTAATCCCAGCTACTTGGGAGGCTGAGGCAGGAGAATTGCTTGAGCCTGGGAGGCGGAGCTTGCAGTGAGCCGAGATACTGCCATTGCACTGCACTTCAGCCTGAACAACAGAGCAAGGCTCCGTCTAGAGAAAAAGAAAAAAATAAAAATAAAAAAGGCAAGAAAATGAAAAAGAAATTATTTGGTGGTTTAAAAGAATTCTGTCTGTCACACATTAGTTTTCTTATAATAATAAATAACATTGTGACTTATTACTTATATTGCCCACAAGACACTACTTACTTAGACTTTGATTTTAGCCTTCAGTCTCTATTCATATTACTAATTATTTGAGATAATTATTACCCCACATTTTTTATTTGCTGGTTGAATGTTGACAGTCATATTCTCAGTTTATGGGAAGTATAGTGCATTAAATAAAATTAACACTACATTTCCTCATATAAAATCAGCAGCAGGCATAAAAAGTTTTCTCTGCCCACCTATTTCAACATACAACAAAGATGCATAGAGAAGACTGTTAATCTTCCTTAGATCACTATTTTTCCTATCAAGTAAAACATGATACAGAATGGTTATAAAAGATACTTCACACTTGCATTATATTCTGGGCACTAAAATATGAATCATCTTGTCTCTATTAATTTCTCTTTCACAATGATACTCCCAATCCTCCATTGGTCTCTTTAGGAAGCTACTCCTGGAGATTGTCATGTGAAAAGTAAAGCAGTTATGCTGTTTAACTGCATTTCAAGCATTTAATTTATTTCACTAAAAATAATAATTTTCAAATAGTTGCCTTAATGTAAAACGAATTAAAAAGTCTTTCCAAGCATATTTAATAGAGAGTAACAACTTTACAAAAAGCAATCTTTATTTTATTCCACAATAAGATAATATTGTCATAAAAACTTGAAAAGATATATGATATTCAGAAAATTATGTCCATATGGCAAGATGGTTGGTGACTCATGGCCCATAATATCGCTCATTTTGCATGGCTAAGCAGTTAGCCAAATGTGCAAATATAATTAGCCACATGCCTCATCTGTGAAAGAGTGTCTTTAAAACGAATCTGGTTCATGGAGAATATCAGGTTCATTAACTCTTTGGGGCCCTCTGGGTGCCATTTAAAAGGCATTTGTTCTCCCTGACTTAATTCTCTAAATCATACTCTAGTGGCTAGTCTTGGGTATTCATTTACTTGCAGAAAACTAGAGAGTGGGGGAAAAAAAAGAGAAAGAGAAAGAGAGGAAAAGAAGGAAGAAAGGAAAAAAAGGAAGGAAGGAAAGGAGGAAGGAAAGGTTCCACCTCTCACATTGTATCTCTTTCCACAATAAAACATGTTCTCAGTTTGCTATTCCCAGTTTTTGCTAACGAACACCCTTTTTGCATTTTGTTTAGAAACAACTGCACATTATTTGTGAGTACATTAATAAATAACTGTAAAATGTTTTTGGAATATTTTCTGAATCACCATAATTAAGGTAAAACAGATTGTATGTCTTTTGACAGTATAGGTCTGAGATATCTATAAAGGATTGGTTTCCAACTATTCATTTATTTATTTGAGAAACAAATCCACTTCACTAGGATCTTTGCATTTTTTAGAAAATATATAAAACTCAAACATCAAGCATATGCTATATTATGGGAAAATGTGTACTCTAGAGATAGGAAAGCCTCATTGGAGTTATAATTGTCTTTGTCAGATAGTTCCGAATTCTCAGCTATTTAATGGTAAAGATAATTTGGAAATATTATATTCATTTTTTATTGATGTTACTTTTTTCTAATTATAAAAAATAAAGTACAGCTCTTTCAAAACTTGGAAAAATTTTGCACCATATTTTGAAATATAGTTTTTGTTACTTTTCCAAATATAAAATTGAAAGGTCTATTATTTTAACGTTCTTATAAAATGCAAAAGACATTGCTGATTTTTGTTCCATATATTTAAATATTTTTTTCAGTTTGTCACTTGAATTTTAATTTTGTGATTTCTGGCCTCCAAATGATTTGTTTTTTTTTAATCTAGTTTCTATGTATCTAACATTTATTAATATAGGTTCTATAATTAATTTTTTCTTTGTGTCTTATTCTTTTTTAAAAACAATTTTATTACACATCAGTTATCTCTCTATATCCCAGCACACTTTTCTTTCAATGGCAATTTCATTTTGAAGTTTTGATATGTTTATGTTTCCAGATTTTTCCTTTCTAAATTTCATTTTTACCTAAAAGACTTTCCTGTGAATCTTTGTGGAACACTATTTGGCACAATAGATGAAACATTTCTAAAATGTTTTTACTTTTTGAAATTAGTATTCCATCTGCAAGCATTCTATTTCATGAAGTCAACGCTCCAACTTAGTTTCAGCAGAATGTCAAACTGAACAAAGTAAATAATAAACCCAGTTTCAGCTTTCTACATATGGTTAGCCAGTTTTCCCAGTACCATTTATTAAATAGGGAATCCTTTCCCCATTTCTTGTTTTTGTCAGGTTTGTCAAAGATCAGATGGCTGTAGATGTGTAGTATTCTTTCTGAGAGCTCTGTTCTGTTCCATTGGTCTATATCTCTGTTTCGGTACCAGTACCATGCTGTTTTGGTTACTGTAGCCTTGTAGTATAGTTTAAAGTCAGGTAGTGTGATGCCTCCAGCTTTGTTCTTTTGGCTTAGGATTGACTTGGCAAAGCAGGCTCTTTTTTGGTTCCATATGAACTTTAAAGTAGTTTTTCCGAATTCTGTGAAGAAAGTCATTGGTAGTTTGATGGGGATGGCATTGAATCTATAAATTACCTTGGGCAGTATGGCTATTTTCACGATATTGATTCTTCCTACCCGTGAGCATGGAATGTTCTTCCATTTGTTTGTATCCTCTTTTATTTCATTGAGCAGTGGTTTGTAGTTCTCCTTGAAGAGGTCCTTCACATCCCTTGTAAGTTGTATTCCTATGTATTTTATTCTCTTTGAAGCAATTGTGAATGGGAGTTCACTCATGATTTGGCTCTCTGTCTGTTATTGGTGTATAGGAATGCTTGTGATTTTTGCACATCACTGTCCATCAGAGAAATGCAAATCAAAACCACAATGAGATACCATCTCACACCAGTTAGAATGGTGATCATTAAAAAGTCAGGAAACAAAAGGTGCTGGAAAGGATGTGGAGAAATAGGAACACTTTTACACTGTTGGTGGGATTGTAAACTAGTTCAACCATTGTGGAAGTCAGTGTGGCGATTCCTCAGGGATCTAGAACTAGAAATATCATTTGACCCAGCCATCCCATTACTGGGTATATACCCAAAGGATTATAAATCATGCTGCTATAAAGACACATGCACACATATGTTTACTGCGGCACTATTCACAATAGCAAAGACTTGGAACCAAGCCAAATGCCCAACAATGATAGACTGGATTAAGAAAATGTGGCACATATACACCATGGAATACTATGCAGCCATAAAAAATGATGAGTTCATGTCCTTTGTAGGGACATGGATGAAGCTGGAAACCATCATTCTTAGCAAACTATCTCAAGGACAAAAAAACAAGCACCACATGTTCTCACTCATAGGTGGGAATTGAAGAATGAGAACACATGGACACAGGAAGGGGAACATCACACACCGGGGCCTGTTGTGGGGTGGGGGGAGCGGGGATGGATAGCATTAGGAGATATACCTAATGTTAAATGACAGGTTAATGGGTGAAGCACACAAAACATGGCACATTTAAACATATGTAACTAACCTGCACGTTGTGTACATGTACCCTAAAACTTAAAGTATAATAAAATAAATAAATAAACCCAAGCACAGAAAGTGAAGTGAAAAGTTTGATTACTCTAAGAAATGTTAAGGATTGATTGTAATCTTTCTTATAGACTCTTGAAGGAAGTGACACTGTTTGATTCATAAGAAAATAATTTAATCATGGCTCTTCACCATCATTTTCAAAGTTTAATTCATTACATTCACTCCACAGGATCCCTTTTCTTTTCTGCTCCCACCAACTTTACTTAAAAAAATTAATTTTCACCACTCCTTCCATCTTCCTGAATAAATATACATACATAGAGAGAGAGAGATTATCTTGTCCTCTTTCAATTTTTAAATTTTTTTCATTACACATTAAACAGCATAAGAAAATCTCAGAAACAGAGAAAAAAACTATTTTATGATTAAAAAACAAGTTGTGAAAATTGATATTTTTATATTTTTTCTCCAAAATGTATATATTGATATATTATAATTGTATGTTTGTTTCTACATCTCTATATTTTTGCTTTCCAAAATAAATAATTATTAAAATGATTGTTTCTTGGGAAAGAAATTACTGATAACAAAATAACATTAACAATAATAACAACAATAATAATATTTTACATGATAGACCTGACCCTGTATGCCACATATGCTACTTTATCATAAGTGTTGTATGACTTTACAGATGTAGAAACTGAGGCTTATATAAGTTAAACAACTTGACCAGGGAAGAGATGCAATTACAATGTAAGCAGAGGCAGTATGTTCCCTAAATAATTACTGCTAATCTTATACCCTTTTAGTATATATGCTACATTTCTTAATTTTCTACAAAGGATAGTATTTTCATAATTAGTATCTCTGTCTATTCCAATTTGTATACAGAAGGATTTCTTAAGAGATATTTATTGTAAAGATTCACAGAAAGATAAGGGAAATAGGAATAAGTTTCCATAGCTACACAATCATAATCAAACAGAGTGTTCAGAATAAACATTAACCTTATTGACCAAAAATAATTTGCTTTCGAGGATGATTGTGTAGCTATGAAAACTTATTCCTATTTCCGTTACCTCTCCATTAATTTTTACAATAAATATGTCTTAATGAAAGGGGAACCAAAAAAGAGCCCAAGTAGCTAAGAAAATCTAAGTGAAAAGAACAAAGCTGGAGTCATCACACTACCCAACTTCAAACTATACTACAGGGCTACAGTAACCAAAACAGCATGGTACTGGTTCAAGAATAGACACATAGACCAGTGGAACAGAATGGAGAGCCTAGAAATAAGACTCCACATTTACAGCCATCTGATCTTTGACAGATCTGACAAAAACAAGCAGTAAGAAAATGATTCCCTATTTAATAAATGGTGCTGGGATAACCTGCTAGCCATATGCAGAAAATTGAAACAGGACTCCTTCTTTGCACCATATACAAAAATTAACTCAAGATGGATTAAAGACTTAAATGTAAAACCCAAAAGTATAAAAACTCTGGAAAACAACCTAGGCAATACCTTTCAGGACCTAGGCACAGGCAAGATTTCATGACAAAGATGCCAATAGTAATCGCAACAGAACAAAAAATTTACAAATAGGATATAATGAAACTAAAGAGCTTCTGCACAGCAAAAGAAACTATCAACAGAGTAAACACATAAGCTAGAGAATGGGAGAAAATTTTTGCAATATCTCCATGTGACAAAGGTCTAATATCCAGCATCTATATGGAACTTAAACAAATTTACAAGAAAAAAACTAACAACACCATTAATAAACTGTCAAAGGGTAGGAACAAAGATTTCTCAAAAGAAGACATACAAGTGGTCAACAAACATATGAAAAAAAGCTCAGCATCACTGATCATTAGGGAAATGCCAATCAAAACCACAATGAGATACCATCTCACACCAGTCAGAATGGCTATTATTAAAAAGTCAAAAAAAAAATCAGATGCTGGCAAGGTTGTGGAGAAAAAGGAACACGTTTAAACTGCTGGTGAGAATGTAAATTACTTCAACCATTATGGAAGACAGTGTGATGACTCCTCAAAGACCTAGAGGCAGAAATACCATTCAACCCAGCAACCCCATTAATAGGTACATACTCAAAGGAATATAAATTGTCCTGTTATAAAGATATATGCATGTATATGTCCATTGCAGCATTATTTATGATAGCAAAGACATGGAATCAACTTAAATGCCCATCAATGAGATAGACTGCATAAATGTGATACATTATACACCATGGAATACTATGTAGCCACAAAAAAGAACGGATGCTGTGGGAGGCCACTATCCTTAGAAAACTAATGCAGAAACAGAAAAATCTAATAGTATGTCTTCTCACTTATTAATAGCAGCTAAATGATGAGAACACATGTACACATGTAGGGGAACAACATACACTGGGTCCTCTTGGAGGGTGTGAGTTGGAAGTGGGGAGCAGATCAGGAAAAAATAGCTAATGGATGCTGTACTTAATACCTGTTTGATGGGATGATCTGTGCAGCAAACCACCATGGCACGTTTACCTATGTAACAAACCTGCACATACTTCATAAGTCCCCCTGTATTTAAAAGTTGGAAATAAAAAACAATTAATTATAAGTCCTAAGGTTTGAAACTGCTGCATGTACTAACAATGCCACCACATTGATTGGATTTTTTTCTGTATTTTTTTCTGCATCCGATTTTCTTTAACTGATAATTGACTTGCATTAAATTTTTCAAGTGATGATATGGCTGGGTTAATCCTCCACTAAATAGATCACCTCCCCTCTATCATATAGATTGATACTTTGTGGTCTGGCATTACTCACTGAAAAAAATAGTATTAGACTTATATAAAACAACACATAATATGACAGTGAATATATTTTGTCAATTTTTATTAGAAGAGAAAAAAGAAGAAACTATGCACATAACATTAATAAAGGTACATAAAGTTTTGTACATGCAATCAGGAAATAAAGTAAGATCAAACAATGAGCTGGATCAAAAATTCTAGCAAAAACAGTATATGTAGCTCTGAGTCCTTCAATCCTGTTTACCGTATTTTACTGTCAAATCTCCCTTTCGTATAGCATAATCCCTAGGGCTAAATAGTTACTTTTTGAACTAATGAACATAGAGGCAGTGGAGAAAAGGAATAATGAGAAGTAATTAACAATATTTGTCAACTTATTGGAAGTGGAGGAGAGGATTCAGAATTCGACATTTTAAACTTGATGTCTTACAAGTTTAGATTCAAGAGAACAGAGCAGGCAACAAAAATAAATACATGAAAGTGTCCATAGGAAATCTGGAATATGTCTGTTTGATTCTTCTTCCACATGCCCATCAAAATCAAAACTTCTCTGATAAATTAACATTTATTTGTGCCAATTCCAATGTGACACATCATTTTCTATATTTTAAAGCATTATAATAATTAGATTTATGCTTATGTATTATCTTCTTAGTATGTTTCTAAGTTCAAGTATGTTTTGCTACATACTGTGGTTCTTTTCCTGGTGGTGCGACCCAAACCTTCATTCCTGAAGTGTCTGGGCTATTTGTAGTCCTGACTTCATTGGGCTGTTGTAGTTTCCCATTGACTTTAATCACAGGGCATGGTAGTATTAAGCGATGACCTGATGAATCTCCTGTGTTCCATGCTTACGCTTCCTTATTCTATTGTGGAGTAGTAGACTGATTTCATCTTGATAGTCCAGGTCAGTCACCCCAGCCAACAATATGACTTTCTTCTTAGCATGTGGACCTAAAGGTAGGAGGAATCCAAAGTGTCCAGGTGGCAATCTTAACTTCCACTTTAATGGAATCATTGTTTGCCTCTCCTGGTGGCAGCATTCCTCCCTCTGGAACTAAGACCTCTAGGCCAGCAGAACTTAGTGTCATGGGAACAGGAAGCAAAAACTTTGCTAGTGGATCACTAGGGGTGATGCTAAGTGGTGCCACTTCCACTTCCATCTCTTGATTCCTGGACCTGTGAATCCTGGCTATGGGAGAAACCGTACCATGTATTGGACGCTGATTTAGAGCATATGTGGCCTTCTGAAGAACTTAGCCCCAGCCAGGCAAAGTATTGTCACCTAGTTGGCATTGTAATTTTGACTTCAAAAGGCCATTCCACTCTTCTATCAGTCCAGCTGCTTCAGGATGATGGACTATATGGTAAGACCAGTGAAGTCCATAAGCATGAGTGTGCTGCCACAATTCTTTATCTGTAAAGTCAGTGTCATGGTCAGAGGCAATGCTGCATGGAATACCATGAAGTGGTAGGAATGTGTTGCCTCCAAAATCCAAAGAGGCACACTAAGCATTTTTCTTTCTGGGTTGTAAGAGGAGCCAAGTGCAGTAACTTATCCTTCACCTTAGAAGGAATGACTCCACAGGCCCCACACCACTGTACTCCTAGACATTTTACTCAAGTGGAAAGTCCCTGAATTTTAGTTGGAATTATTTCCCATCCTCTGGCACACAAATGTCTCACCAATGAGTTCACTGTGTTTGCTAGTTCTCCTTCACTGGATCCAATCAGCATAATGTAATCAATGTAATGGACAAGTGTGATATCTCATGGAAGTGAAAAGCAATCAAGTTATCTTCCAAAAAGATTATGACACAAAGCTTGAGACTTGATATACTCCTGAGGTAGGACGGCAAAGGTATATTGCTGGCCTTTCCAGCTGAAGGTATATTGCTTCTGTGGGCCTCATGAACAGGAATGGAGAAAAAAAAGGCATTTGCCAAGTCAATGGCTGCATACCAGGTACCAGAAGATGTGTTAATTTGCTCAAGCAATGAAACTACATCTGCTACACTAGCTGCAATTCAAGTACCCACTAGGTTAAGCTTACGATAATCCACCGTCATTCTCGAAGATCCAACTGTCTTTTCTACAGGCCAAATAGGAGAGTCAAATGGGGATGTGGTGGGAATCACCACCCCTGTGTCTTTCAAGTCCTTGATGGTGACACCATCAATCCCTCCAGGGATATGGTATTGCTTTTGAAGTATGATTTTTCTAGGTAGAGGCAGCCCTAATGGCTTCCATTTGGCCTTTCCCACCATAATAGTGCTCACTCTACCAGTCAGGGAGCCAGTGTGGTGGTTCTGCCAGCTGCTAATTACATCTATGCCAATTATGCATTCTGGCATTGAATAATTAACCACAGGATAAGACTTTGGACGCATTGGACCCACTGTAAGTCAGACCTGAGCTAAAGCTCCATTAATTACCTGACCTCCATAAGCCCCTACTTTAACCGGAGGACCACTATGACAATTTGGGTCCCCTGGAATCAATGCCAGCTGAGGGCCAGTGTCCAGTAGTCCCCCAATTGCCTGATCATTTCCCTTCCCCTAGTGCACAGTTACCCTGGTCAAAGGCCAGATTTTTCTTTGGGGGGGGGGGAGGATGGGAGAAAGATTAACAGCATAAATTGTCACTAGAGTAGTGAGATCCTTCCTCAACGGGACTTGGCCTTCCCTTCATTCTAGTGTCTCTACATCTGTAAACAGGCTCAACTCTGGAAATTGATTGAGGGACTGTGATTCTCTGTTTTCTATTTCAAATTAGTCTTTTGTCCATTCAACTTGGAAGTTTTCTGCTTATATAAATTAAGTAGGAATGCAGTAGGCTTCCTATCAATTTCATTTCCAGGAACACCATGATTAATTAGCCAATTCCAGAGCTCTACATGAGTCAGACTATCCTGAATGTTGTTTTGCCTCTGCTGTCCATTTCAGTAGCTATGTCCAGCTTGCCTTTGATGGTTGAGTTCCACCACTTGGCCCCTGCAACTTAGGGATTCAATTATTCCCATTATACTCAAATTTTGTAGTTGAGTGACTGCAGTTGCCACTGTTAGATCTGACATACAGAGAAGAACAATTATAATATTCTTCAAAGATGGAGGTGCCACCCTCACAAATCTATTTTGCAAAGCATTGGTCAAGGGTGTATCTTCTGGACCATCCCAGATGGGATGAATAGGTCTAAAGTGACTAATCCTCTCCACCATCCCAATCTCCCTAAGCCTTTGGATCCCTTCCTCTACACTAAACCAAGAGAGATCAGGCATTTCCAGCTTGCTCACAGTGGACCATCTCTTAATTAACATTTCAGCTAACCAAGCAAATAAACTATTAGAACCTTTTTTAACTCCTTGAGCTGCAACATTAAATGCAGAATCCCTACTTAGTGGCCCCAAATCAATAAATTCAGCCTGATCCAAATATATGTTCCTTGCACCATTATCCTACACCCTTAATATCCATCCCCATGCCTATTCTCCAGATTTCTGCTCATGTAAATTAGAAAAATCAAGCAGTTATTTTTAAGTGTAGCATACTTGCTCATGGGTCACACTCTGAACCTCACCTCTAGGGGCTTATCCGGACTTTAGTATAGTTATAGGTCTAGAAGCAATCAGGGGTGTTTGGGGTGGCTCCTGGGGAGAATCAACATTATCTTACCTGGAAGCTGCCTCAAGAGAGGCTATCACTGTTGCCTCAGGCAGCACAGGATTTACCACCTCATGCAAAGGTGGAAAGGCTGATGGCAGCATGGGTCAGGGAGGGGATGTTGCCACTATTGTGGATAGGGAAGCTGTTGCTTCTGGCAAAAAAGTTTCCTCAGAGTTTACAAGCTCAGTGTCCCCAGCTTCATCAGGGTCCTTCCACACATCCCCATTCCAAGTTTCAGGGTCCCATTCTTTTCCAATCAATGTCCTCACTTTAACAGAAGACGAGGCTGGTGCATGCATCTTTCATTGCAGGTCAGCCACTTGCATGATTAGAACTCACATCTGTTTTTCCACATTTTCAGCTCTTTCTTTACAGGAGATAAGACTCTCACTCAGGGCAATCTTAGCAGATTTAAGCTCAGTATCTGCTTCTGAAGCCGGGAGTTAGAATCCCTAAGTTCATCATTTTCTTTCACCACTTTTTCCAGTGAACTTAGGAGCAACCAACCAACTTCATTTTGTTCTTTGGTTCTCCATATATAGTCAGAGGTATTATGTGTAAACTCACTAAACTCTTTGCCTTTCATAGGCAGTGAATCAGAAGTGTCAAATGCATTTATTTTGTGTAACTCTTTAAACAGTCACACAAAGGACTACCAGTGTTCTCCATACTATTAGACATAGAATCCTTAGCATTTTGGGTCTATTCACATTAAGCAGCCAACTCCAGAAACCCCAAAACCAATGAAAGACCTTCATCCTTAATATTATGTTCCTCCAGAACAACTCCTAGTAAAAAAAATCTGTATTAGTTAGGGTTCTTTAGAGGTATAAAACTAATAGGATGTACATATGTATGTATATAAAGGGGAGTTTATTAAATAGTATTTTCTCACAGGATCCCAAGGTCTGATAACAGGTCATCTGCAAGGTGAGGAGCAGGGAAGCCAGTCCAAGTCCCAAAGCTGAAGAAGTTGGGGTCCATTGTTCAAGGGCAGGAAGCATCCAGCATGGAAGAAATATGTAGGCTGGGAGGTTAAGCCAGTCTAGACTTTTACGTTGTTCTGACTGCTTTATATTCTGGTCATGCTGGCAGCTAATTAGATGGTGCCCACCCAGATTAAGGGTGGGTCTGCCTTTCCCAGTCCACTGGCTCAGATGTTAAACTCCTTTGGCAACACCCTCACAGACAAACTCAGGATAAATACTTTGCATGATTCAATCCAATTAAGTTGACACTCAGTATTAACCATCACAATACACAATGAAATATGACTGAGGCATAAATAATAATGAAATCCTACAATTTGAAACAACGTTAAAGACCTGCAAGACATATGTTAAGTGAAGTAAGACAGTCACAGAGAGACAAATACTGCATAATTTTGCTCCTATGTTGAATCTCAAAAAAAGTAGAAATAAAATTGTTGATATTGTAGAAGCAAAGAGTAGAACGATAGTTACCTGAAACCGGGAGCAAAGAGGAGAGGGAGGGTTGGAAAAACATTGGTCAAAAGGTAAAAAGTGACTAAGGAGGGATAAATTATTGTGTTCTACTGAACAGCAGGGTGACAGATGGTTATAGCAAGGTATTGTGTATTACAAAATAACTAGAAAAAAAGACTTTTGAATGTTTTTACCACAAATAAATGATAAATGTGTGAGGTGATGGATACATTATATAACTGATTTTATAATTGCCCAATGTAGATATGTATTGAAACATCAAATTAGACTTCATAAAAATGTACAATTACAGTATGTCAATAAAAATAATAATTAAAAAATATAATGTGTGTGCATTGCGGGGGTGTATGTGTCTGAGCACTGGCCCACTTCCTATTTTATTCTGCTATTTTGATTGTTTTGTTTTATTTTAGGCAATTGTTTTTGTGACTTTGTTACGATAGAGTCTTTGAGTTCCTGTGTTACCCCATACATAAGTATGGCAGACTATGAAACATAAATTTATCTTCAGACATTAACCATCTCATCATATTTTAACTCTACTGATCATTTTATTACTATCAGATGAAAAAGTTTATTACTAAAAAAAACTTTTTGATTCCTTCCAAAACTAATGCCTAAATAACATTTGTAATGGTTATGTTATCTTCAAGCAATACTAAATATGCAGATTTAATTTCTTGTTCATTTATGGTTTTATCTCTATTTTTTTGGCACTTAAAAATGTTTTTAAAAGATATGCAACTGCAGTTCTGAAGAAGGAAAATTAGTATTTTTAAACCTCAAAATCTTATAATCTAATTGTCCCAATGGCTACAATATAGACCACATACACACACACACATAAACACACACACACACACACATATCAGTTTCTAGAGCTTATCAGTTTACTGGATGAACATTTTCATTTTAATTTTATTCCACTTAATGAACATTTTAGAGTGATGGCATAAAATAAACAGAATATGAACATTTTCAAAACTCTTTTGCTCTGTTAAGTTTATAGTTATTTTAATAGTCTGTTCAAAGTTCAAAGACATATTTTCTTTAAATGAAAATCCCAACACAATACTTCAAGGAGCATATTAGGAGAAGTACGTAGAGGGGAAGAAAGCCCTTTGTTACAGGACTATTGAGGATTGTTTTCCATATAAAATTTACTGTGAAATGAAATGAAAATTATTCCTTTATGATCAATAGGATCATTACATTTTAAGATAGCAAGCAGTAAAAGTTAGATGAGGTTGTTCTTATTTTTTCCATGTGGCAGATTCAGTGTATTAAATGCAGCACTGAGTTGATTCTGGGGCTTACTTTAAGCAGCTAAGTCTAGAGAGTTGGCTGGTTGGAGATATTTTTAATAACATAACAGGAGATAGTCTTTGAATAATCCATCATAGGTCACTTTTATGTATTTCCTTTTCATTTTTTTTCTCTGTATCATCTGGGCAAATAAATAATAAATCAGCTTTGTTTCCTTTTGTCTTCTTTTTTCTTTATTTTTTCCCTCCCTCCTTTCCTTCCTTATAATTTGTAATACTAACCCTTTATTTTTATAATCATAGGCACAATTTAGGTCCAGATTCTGACTGTTTCCTCACTTTACTGATTTTAGGATTAAAGCATATAAAAGTATTCATGGGACTGAAAAATTGTTTAATCCTAATGTCAATATATAAACATGGAAAAGTCTCGAGGTGTTACCTGAATCTGATAGTGGCAGTTAAGAAGTAGGTCTCTGGTTTCCCGATGCTGTTTTTATTTTATTTTATTTTATTGATGCAAGCCATGTTATTTCTTATGAATATCTTTTATATTTTTCATATCTGTATATTCTTTATAATGACAATTTAAATTACTATGGTTATAAATTAGTACTAGTGTTAATACTTCCTGGAACAGTAAAAAGAGATAGAAAAGATATGTGACATACAAATGAATTGAAAATAAATTACAGAATATTTTTAAAGCCATACATTTATCATTCTAGTGTTGCACAAACACGAAATCTATGTAAACAATAGGATTAGCATGAAAACTATGTAAACAAGAAGATTAGCATATTTGCCCTAGATCATTTTTCCCTTTTGTAATGACTGACCAGTGATGAGTGTCTTGGCAATACATACATACACACACACACACACACACACACACACACACACACACACACAGAGCATTAGGCCATTTGCATTACTATTAAGGAATACATGACGCTGGGTAATTCATAGAGAAAAGAAGCTTAATTGGCTCATGGTTCTTCAGGGTGTACAGGAAATGTAGTGCTGGCATCTGTTTCTGGTGAGGACCTAAGGAAGCTTACAAACATAGCAGAAGGCAAAAGGGGAGCCAGCATGTCACCTGGTGAAAGTAGGAATAGAAGAGAAGGAAGTGCCACACACTTTAACCAGGTGCCACACACTTTAACCAACCAGATCTGGTGCGAACTCATTCACTACCGTGAAGACAGCAGTAAGCCATTCATAAAGAATCTGCCTTCACGAACCAAATGCCTCCTACCAGACCCAACCTCCAACACCGGGGGTTACATTTCAACATGAAATTTGCAGGGGACAAACTTGCAAACTATATTTGAGAGTCGGGGAAGTGGGAAGAAGGGGGAAAGAGGGAGAGGAGAGAGAGAGAGAAAGAGAGAGAGAGGTGAGAGACACAGAACAGCAGACAAGATGGATATTAAACCACTTCTGTTCTTCAAAGGCAAATCACCTCAGTGCACACCAATCAATGGCATCCTCCCACTTCTGAAAGCCAACCAGTGGAGAATTCCCTCCAATAAACACACCTCTTAATGCCGTTCATCTATGCTTCTGTAAATGATGTCTACTCATTTTTACTTATGAAAGTTTACCATTCCCTGATCTTCATGCTTACCAAAACCCTATTAAAATCAGCAGTCTTCTCTGATTGGAATACTGTGATTGAGCTGCATGTATCCAACTCTATATAATAAGCATGTGACTTACTAGAGTAAGTTATAAATTCAGCTTTATTTTTTCATTTTAGATACTCAACTGTGGTCTCATCATTTTTTCACAAAACTGGAAATAGAACTGAAATTATATAAATATTCCTACATTTCGATATTCAGAAGGACATATTAGACTCCACAAAATATACGGGCTTTTACTTAAAGGCAAAGAATGTGGTGTTGAAAGATAGCGTGCAGGAAAGCATTGACGGTCCTTAAAACTTCTCCTGAGTAAGCTTCCCAGGGTATTTATTAACACATGGTCTGCCCTCTATTTTAAAATTAATCCCTCAAGATTTATATGTAGAATTTTGGTTTTTGGAGGAGACTAATGCAGAATCTTGTAACACAGTTTTTATGTCCCTTTAGTCATGCAATCAAGCCAAGACTTTCTAGCCACTTAGATCAGTTGAAAACTAAAGAACAGAAATTATAACGAACTGTCTCTCAAACCACAGTGCAATCAAACTAGAACTCAGGATCAAGAAGCTCACTCAAAACTGCTCAACTACATGGAAACTGAACAACCTGCTCCTGAATGACTACTGTGCACATAACTAAATGAAGGCAGAAATACAGATGTTCTTTGAAACCAATGAGAACAAAGACACAACATACCAGAATCTCTGGGACACACTACATGCCCACAAGAGAAAGCAGGACAGATCCAAAATTGACACTCTAACATCACAATTGAAAGAACTAGAGAAGCAAGAGCAAACACATTCAAAATCTAGCAGAAAGCAAGAAATAACTAAGATCAGAGCAGAACTGAAGGAGATAGAGACACAAAAAACCCTTCAAAAAATCAACAAATCCAGGAGTTGCCTTTTCGAAAAGATCAACAAAATTGATAGACCGCTAGCAAGACTAATAAAGAAGAAAAGAGAGAAGAATCAAATAGACACAATAAAAAATGATAAAGGGGATGTCACCACTGATCCCACAGAAATACAAACTACCATCAGAGAATACTATAAACACCTCTATGCAAATAAACTAGAAAATCTAGAAGAAATGGATAAATTCCTCAACACATACACTCTCCCAAGACCAAACCAGGAAGAAGTTAATCCCTGAATAGACCAATAACAGGCTCTGAAATTGAGGCAATAATTAATAGCCAACCAACCAAAAAAAGTCCAGCACCAGACAGATTCACAGCCGAATTCTACCAGAGGTACAAGGAGGGACTGGTACCATTCCTTCTGAAACTATTCCAATCAACGGAAAAGGAGGGAATCCTCCCTAACTCATTTTATGAGGCCAGCATCATCCTGATACCAAAGCCAGGCAGAGACACAACAAAAAAAGAGAATTTTAGACCAATATCCTTGATGAACATTGATGCAAAAATCCTCAATAAAATACTGGCAAACCGAATCCAGCAGCATATCAAAAAGGTTATCCACCATGATAAAGTGGGCTTCATCCCTGGGACGCAAGGCTGGTTCAACATACGAAAATCAATAAATGTAATCCAGCATATAAACAGAGAACCAAAGACAAAAACCACATGGTTATCTCAATAGATGCAGAAAAGGCCTTTGACAAAATTCAACAGCCATTCATGCTAAAAACTCTCAATAAATTAGGTACTGATGGGATGTATCTCAAAATAATAAGAGCTATTTATGAGAAACCCACAGCCAATATCATACTGAATGGGCAAAAACCAGAAGCATTCCCTCTGAAAATCAGCACAAGACAGGGATGCCCTCTCTCACCACTCCTATTCAACATAGTGTTGGAAGTTCTGGCCAGGGCAATCAGGCAGGAGAAAGAAATAAAGGGTATTCGATTAGGAAAAGAGGAAGTCAAATTGTCCCTATTTGCAGATGACATGATTGCGTATTTAGAAAACCCCATTGTCTCAGCCCCAAATCTCCTTAAGCTGATAAACAACTTCAGCAAAGTCTCAGGATACAAAATCATCGTGCAAAAATCACAAGCATTCTTATACACCAATAACAGACAAACAGAGAGCCAAATCATGAGTGAACTCCCATTCACAATTGCTTCAAAGAGAATAAAATACATAGGAATACAACTTACAAGGGATGTGAAGGACCTCTTAAAGGAGAACTACAAACCACTGCTCAATGAAATAAAAGAGGATACAAACAAATGGAAGAACATTCCATGCTCACGGGTAGGAAGAATCAATATCGTGAAAATAGCCATACTGCCCAAGGTAATTTATAGATTTAATGCCATTCCCATCAAGCTACCAATGACTTTCTTCACAGAATTGGGAAAAACTACTTTAAAGTTCATATGGAACCAAAAAAGAGCCCGCATTGCCAAGACAATCCTAAGCCAAAAGAGCAAAGCTGGAGGCATCACACTACCTGACTTCAAACTATACTACAAGGCTACACTAACTAAAACAGCATGGTACTGGTACCAAAACAGAGATATAGACCAATGGAACAGAACAGAGCCCTCAGAAAGAATACTACACATCTACAGCCATCTGATCTTTGACAAATCTAACAAAAACAAGAAATGGGGAAAGGATTCCCTATTTAATAAATGGTACTGGGAAAACTGGCTAGCCGTATGTAGAAAGCTGAAACTGGATCCCTTCCTTACACCTTATACAAAAATCAATTCAAGATGGATTACAGACTTAAATGTTAGAGCTAAAACCATAAAAACCCTAGAAGAAAACTTAGGCAATACCATTCAGGGCATAGGCATGGGCGAGGACTTCATGTCTAAAACACCAAAAACAATGGCAACAAAAGCCAAAATTTACAAATGGGATCTAATTAAAGAGCGTCTGCACAGCAAAAGAAACTACCATCAGAGTGAACAGGCAACTTACAGAATGGGAGAAAATTTTTGCAATCTACTCATCTGACAAAGGACTAATATCCAGAATCTACAATGAACTCCAACAAATTGACAAAAGAAAAACAAACAACCCTATCAAAAAGTGGGCGAAGGATATGAACAGACACTTTTCAAAAGAAGACATTTATGCAGCCGAGAGACACATGAAAAAATGCTCATCATCACTGGCCATCAGAGAAATGCAAATCAAAATCACAATGAGATACCATTTCACACCAGTTAGAATGGCGATCATTAAAAAGTCAGGAAACAACAGGAGCTGGAGAGGATGTGGAGAAATAGGAACATGTTTACCCTGTTGGTGCGACTGTAAACTGGTTCAACCATTGTGGAAGACAATGTGGTGATTCCTCAAAGATCTAGAACTAGAAATAACATTTGACCCTGCCATCCCATTACTGGGTATATACCCAAAGGATTATAAAATCATGTTGCTATAAACACACATGCACACGTACGTTTATTGTGGCACTATTCACAATAGCAAAGACTTGGAACCAATCCAAGTGTCCATCAATGATAGACTGTATTAAGAAAATGTGGCACATATACACCATAGAATACTATACAGCCATAAGAAAGCATGAGTTCATGTCCTCTGTAGGCACATGGACGAAGCTGGAAACCATCATTCTCAGCAGACTATCACAGGGACAAAACAAACAAACAAACACCGCATGTTCTCATTCATAGGTGGGAATTGAACAATGAGAACACTTGGACACAGGAAGGGGAACATCACACACCAGGACCTGTCGTGGGGTGGGGGGAGAGGGGATGGATAGCATTAGGGGATATACCTAAAGTAAATTATGAGTTAATGTGTGCAGCACACCAACATGGCACATGTATGCATACGTAACAAACCTGCACGTTGTGCACATGTACCCTAGAACTTAAAGTATAATAAAAAAAAAGAGAAAAGAAAACTATGAATAAAGTAATTGACCTTGTGTGCCATTGTGGAAGTTTGATTTTAAACATCATCATATTATGAATCTCACAGCCTTTAATTTAGCCAAGAGTAAAAATACAAAAAACAAAAAAAGGTGGATCACGCCTGTAATCCCAGCACTTTGGGAGGCCGAGGCCGATGGATCACGAGGTCAGGAGATCAAGACCATCCTGGCTAACATGGTGAAACCCTGTCTCTACTAAAAGTCAAAAAATTAGCAGGGCGTGGTGGTGGGCGCCTGTAGTCCCAGCTACTTGGGAGGCTGAGGCAGGAGAATGGCGTGAACCTGGGAAGCGGAGCTTGCAGTGAGCCAAGATCACACCACTGCACTCCAGCCTGGGTGACAGAGTGAGACTCGGTCTCAAAAAAAAAAAAAAAGAAAATATAAAATAAATCCTGACTTCCTTGAGAAAGAAATATGCATATATTTATTTTAGATAGATTATAGATATATATGCAAGCAGTAAAAATTAATGAACATTTTAGAAGGAAACTTACAAAACTATTTTTAGAAACAGGTGGGTATTTTTATAAAAGGGCAAAAAATAGCATTTACTATAAAGAAAAATTAATTAGATCACATTAAAGTTAAGCACTTTATAAAAAATTAATATCCTTCAATTATCAAAATATATCCTTAAAATAGCAAAAATGAAAGCCACGAAGTTGAAGCAGATATTTGAGATACAGATCTTCACGTTTCTCCAATACAGAATATATGGACAACTGAACTTTTTAATCAATAAAGCAGGCAATCAAATAGAAAAAAAATCTATCAAAACTGAGGAAATCAAAGAGGAGTGTCTGTGTGTGTTTATATTTTCAATTATATTAGTTATCAGGAAATCGAAAGTTAATATACTACATTCATATAAAAATGAAAAAAAAATGACAACCAAATAGTGATGAGAGTGTTGAGGCAGTAGGCCATTTTTCACTACTTTTGTGTATGCAAATTAGTTTTACACTGTTTATAAAATTCTTTGATGGTATTAACTGAAGTTGAATATACTGATATTTTATGACTCAGTAATTACCTAGTAGATATATTTCTAAGATGTGTATATATGTTCACTGATTATAGATATATTTCTGCCTGAAAAGTGTATTTATATTCACCAAATGACATATTCAAGAATGTTCATAAAGACACTATTTGTAACAGCCTAAAATGGAAAAGCACAAAGCATTAACAATAGAAGGAATAAATTGCTGTACACACCAGTGTACACTTTATGCTATGTTCATATTTCTGCACGCATGTGACATTTCAATAAAATTGGTTTTTTCTTAAACATACAATTTAACTTCTTTTTGTGATTATGAATGGCCTAAGAAATCAAAATCCAAATACAAAGTTAAATTTAAGTAGCCAGAGCCCAGTGCGATATTTTATGGGGTGACATTTTGAAGCAGCAACTCTAAAAGGACATGAGATGAATCTTTACAGCTAATAATTATGGTACAATTACTTCTGTCCTTGCCAATAATTTTAGAAATAAATGAAATAGTCTATTTTGCTAATTACAAAATGTCAAAATTATCCAAATGTTTGAAGTTCATCTTCTTTTACTTTTCTGCTAAGTTATATTTTATATTTGTCAAAATCCATGATATTGTAACTGGACAGCCACTAATACATATTACCTAATATTCCTCAAATGGGCAGAACATGGAGCGAGTGACTTGGGAAATAATATGGCTATTTTTTTCTTACAATATAAGCTAAAATTAATTTTCTTAGGATTCTTTGTTTCCAGAATATAAAAGAAAATCTTTGAAAGAAGCTCTATGTATCAATGTAGCAATTTAAATAGTTGATCATTTAAAAATATGTAATTACAGATTCTAGAACTTACTTCTTCAATTGATTATTTTTTAAACTTATAATTCCTTACAGTCATTGCACAATTCTTCAAAAATTTATATGCTCTGTTTATAAAATTATTTTAAATATTATTTTAAAATTCCATCAATTCACATGGAGTTTTTTTGTTTGTTTGTTTGTTTTTTGAGACAGTCTCGCTCTGTCGCCCAGGCTGGAGTGCAGTGGTGCGATCTCGGCTCACTGCAAGCTCCGCCTCCTGGATTCACGCCATTCTCCTGCGTCAGCCTCCCGAGTAGCTGGGACCTACAGGTGCCCACCACCACGCCCAGCTAATTTTGTTTTTGTAGTTTTAGTAGAGACAGGGTTTCACCGTGTTAGCCAAGATGGTCTCGATCTCCTGACCTCGTGATTCGCCTGCCTCAGCCTCCCAAAGTGCTGGGATTACAGGCATTAGCTACCGAGCCCAGCCAAAGGTTTTTTTTTTTTTTTTAATATCCCCAAATTTGTAATATCAACTTGCAATTTTATCTTTTCTTGTATAACTTCATTTTGGTGGCTTGTGACTTGGTAATCTCCTACCAATTCAAGACGAGTATTAATCAGTATTAATTTTCTTCTTCTTCTAACCTAAAACTTGACATATGATATCCTAAGGGGATTAGAAAAGTTTCTTTATCAGAATTTGAAATCATCCCTTCTTTGATCTTACGGAAAAGGTCTAACAATAGTCTTTAATGTTATATCACTTTGATCTGGTAATTGTATGTGGAGCCCTGTTTCAATGAAACAATAAGTACAATTTAGAGATTCTAATTTATAATTTATATCACATTTTATTTAAGTATGAGTGTAAACAATCTATAAAATCCTGAAAATGAAGTTTATTTTTTTACAATTTAATTAATGGCTGATAACACTATAAAAGATTGATGTAAACACAACTCCACGTTACTCTAAGTCCATGGCTTTATCTTTTTTTGGTGCTTTTACAAAATCACATTCAACATATTAGGCAGTGAATCCCTCATTAGCTTTGTCTAAATGAAACAGAAAAATATTTTAAAGTACAGTAGTGAAGTGCATGGGATTACTGAAGCTTGATGAATTTAACCATTATTCTTGTTCTATGTGAAAATTTACTCAAAATGATTTCTTATAGTCCTTGCAGCTGTATTTTCCAGAGTTCTACTGCATAAAATAGAGTCTCAAAGGAGAAACACACACACACACACACACACACACGAATTAAGATTAGGTGTGATAGAAACATTATTGTTAGAATCAGTAAATACATGTATATAATATTAATTATATATTATATATCCATTATATTATAATGGATATCATTTTATATGCATATATACATATAATATACATTATAGACATTTATATAATATATATATATATCATGAGTAAAAGGCACTGATAAAAAGAACATACCCATGTTTAATAAAATTAAAAATATATATCTTTTCTAGTGGAAATAAGATAATATATCTAATATTTGACTCAGAGTGTATTCAACCAGAAAATTAAGTCCTCATTCCACTACTGAGCAGGTTCAATCTATATACTATTCACCCACTGTTTTGGACTATTTATGTTCCCCCTCTACCAAATTCCAATGTTCAAATCCTAACCCCAGTGCGATGTTATTAGGGGAGTGTTTGGGAGATAATTAGGTCATGGAAGTGGAGCCCTTATAAATGAAATTTAGAAAATCTCTTATTAAAGGGACCCCCAGCTCTTTCTTTTGCCTTTTTTTTTATATATATATATGAGGATACAGTAAGTTGGCAGTCTGCAACCTGGAAGAAGGACCTCAACAGAAACTGACCAGGCTGGCACTCTGATCTTAGGCTTTTAGCCTCTGGAATGTGAGGTATAAATTTGTATTGTTTATAACCATCCAGTCTATGGTACTTTGTTATAGCATCCCAAACTAACTGAGACACTTATTTTCTGACTCTACAGCTATTACACTTAAGAAAAAGCAAAAGGGTAAATAGCATCAGGAGGGCTGATGATACAAATTATATTCTAGTAGATATCATACTCACATGGAAATAATACAGACAGAAACAGGGTAATATCTTAATAGAAGAGTATTAAAGATGATAGATAATTCATGCAACATATTGATTGAGTATAAAATAAAATAACTCAGATCTTAGTGCTGAAACACTTGATAAAAGTGCTACCCTACAATCACTTGGAAGACATATTAGATACCTAATTAACTTTTAAGTTTGGAAAAGAGGTCAGAAAAGAAAATTTTGATAGCATGCGTCACTTGGTTTTCGATAAGTTTGTCAAGAAAAATAGGGGTTCAAGACAATAATAACTAGTTTGAAACCACTGATAACAGAGAATGACTGAGTTCACAAACTCAGTGAATACCCGGGGACTACCTCAGAAGCGGGCAAAATATCATGGAAAGGTATCATGCGTTCCAACAGTCATGTAGAGATTAAGCAACTGAAGATCATAGAGAAAAATGGACAGAAGCTTCTTTAAAGGATGATCTTTGGAAACTAATTCTTTTGATTGTCCACTAGGGTTATGAGAGTGGCCAAACACATGAGGCCCGACACTGGGCACAAGAGATAAACAGTAATTGGTCAATCACACATACTCACATCGTAGAGGAAGAGAACACCATGTCATGTAGGTCACATAAGGTTTTCACTCAGAAACAGAGTGAGCAAACACGGTCTTTGAGAAGAGCTTTTGTAATGACAAGAGGTTGAAGTTGCCCCTGGTTCCCACAGGAGGATGTGATTGGCTTGTTTGAATAACTGTGTAGGCTGGCAGGCAACTGAAGTGTACTACATTGTAATAGTCCCTGTATCTGGAGTGTTCTTGGTCAGCGGGATCTCATTCATTGGAGTAGAGTGGAAGAGAGGAGTTGCAAACGGGTCATTTGAAGACCTCCCAGCTTCTACTGTCATGACAGCATGTAAATTGTAGGCCTTAACTATAGACTTCACACCACGCTAATAAAGAACATTCTGTACTCAACAGGATTACAGTACTTCTATGGACCAAGGACTGGTATGTCTGGAATTATGCTGTGCCAGTTTCCATGGTAAATGGGATGTATCAGTGGGTAGATAACTTTCCATTTCATTTTTAAACATCCAGATTAAAAAGAAACCACATTGTACAATTGGCTTAACCTATAATGTAGATAAATCTACAATGTAGATATAATATAAAAATACTTCATTGTCCAACATGATGATTACAAGGCATCACCCAAAAGGACTGGACTTTGATCTTGATGATGTAACTATGTGAATTCTTGAGTCACTTCTGAAAGAGTTTGAGTGCAGTTTATTACCAACTAGAGAGTGAATTAGGCTTTTAATGGTCTCTAGTAGATACTAGTGATCTTCACAATTACTCATTTCCTCTTCCTGTTAAAGATAGCTCTGGCATATGACTTGTTTCAGCCAATGAAATACGACAAAAATGTCTTATGCGGCACAGTATTTTCTCTTTACTCTTTACTCTGGTAATAAGATTCTGTATATGATAAAAGCTCAGTTGGATGGAATGTTTCAGTGCTTCATGACCCATCCTGGTAACCCACCCCTGCTTTAAGGACAACTGTTGTAAACATTTTCAGGCATAATGGCATGGACAGCTGCATCACTTTTCCTTCTGCAGACAAGTAGTAGATCTATAGCTCATTCAAGACCTAATTTTTGTCGTTTTTAAAAAAGTAAAGTTTTAAGATTTAAAAAATGTAAGGCTTCATTTTTTTTAGAAATAAAGTGTTCTATGAATTTATTTCAAATAACTTTTCAGAACCACTTTTATACCAAGGAATATAACAGAAATGTACACTTTTGCTCAAAATCTCAGTTGCTTTGGGGTGAGGTAAACACTCTCAAGTTTCTTTTTTTTAACTTATAAGTTCAGGGGTACAAATGCAGGTTTGTTACATAGGTAAACTTGTGTCATGGGGTTTGTTGTACAGATTATTTCATCATCTGGGTGTTAAGCCTAGTACTCAATTTTTATTCCTGATCCTCTCCCTCCTCCCACCCTCCACTATCCAAAAGGGCCCAGTGTGTGTTGTTCCTCTCTCTATACTCATGTGTTCTCATCATTTAGCTCACACTTATATAAGAACACGCAGTAATTGGTTTTCTGTTCCTGTGTTAGTTTGCTAAGAATAATGGCCTCCAACTCCATCCATTTCCTTTATTGATATATAATTAACACAACTGTATGTATTAGAAGTGTACAATTTGATAAGTTTTGATATATGTATACACTCCTGAAACTATTATTAACATAAAGAACATATTCTCCACCCCCAACAATTTTGTTGTCTTCCTTGTATATGAGTATGACAGACACTGTGAATGTTACCTTCTGAAGTCAAATCATACATGATAATTAGATACAAGACATTGAATATTTTTATTGGGTAGCAGATAATTTTCCTATTGATATTCTTGAGCTTTTTTCAGGAATGTCTTTAAATCTTAAAAATTGTTTGCTTCTTTCCAATCTGATTTTAATATTGTGCTAGGCAGAAGCAGAAGAGCATTGTCTAGGGTTAATTTTTCCTAACGATGGAGGCAAGATAGTCTAAGTACTGTACTTGCTCCCTCATGAATGACTCCCACTCTGGTGAGTGATAACAGGCAATGTCTTTGGCACTTTGTAAGCTCCATAGATTATTTCCCCTAATTATCTCTGTAATTCCTTCCATGTCTTTGGGTAGTTTCCTTCCACGCCATGCACTAATCAACATTCAAATGAATACTTGAAGGTACATTTTAAAGCTCTTTGGTGTTCTCTTGGGAAGTAGCCTATTTCCTAGTCTTTCCTGGAAATTTTGGTCACCTTATTCTGCCCAGATGTCTGTCTCTGTCTCCTTAACTAAGGGATACTTTCTGGCTCCACTTGGATTCCTGCTGCCTGTCCCCTGAGCCAAAGGCTGAAAATGTCTTCAGGCAGTAAACTGGGGAAACAGTAGGACTCATTTCGCTTCCCATTTCACAGCAATCGTTATCCTTTACTGCCTGATGTCTCATGTCTTGAGAGCCATTGTTTCATGTATTTTGACCAGACTTTTAGTTGTTTCATACAGAACAGTTAATCTTGTCCCTGCTACTGCATTTTGGCTAGAGCTGGATGTTATGATTATTTTTAATTACAGCATAATTAGCCTTTATTGATGTCTACAGGGAATATTATATTAGTATCAGTATGCTCAAAAATATATGCAAGACATATTTTAAAATTTTACATATAAATTCCAAAGAAGTTCTGAATACGGTGTGTGTGTATGCGTGTGTGTGTGTGTGTGTGAGTGAGTGATATAACAAGAGAAGTGTGAAATTAAACAAAATTGATTAGGATTCTGTGCAACTCAGAAAGACCAGGTAGCTGATTATACAATTATTGGCTGGGCTAGTGAAGTTTATGTTATGTAGGTACCACTAAGTTTTGGTTTTAATTTCACAAGACCACAGCTAGCATGAAGAAACCAGGATGCTACTTCTGTCATCCAGAGTTCAGTTTGCAGTTTTTGTCTCTTGTAACAGTGCTTCCACAGCCATCATTTTCTTGGTGCATGAGGCTGGTAATTAGACATTAAGACATTGAGTCCAATTTCTGCCAACACTAATTTCTGTCACAGCCACTTTAACTACCCTTAATATTCCAGAAATATGGATCTGCCTCATTTTAAAATATAATAGAAAATTTTAATTCAGAACTTTATCTTTAAGGGTGTCTAAGAAATGGAATATTTAGCTTTCCAACCATAGAAATACAAGGTTGTTACTGTCAATCCACATATTCATCACACTATATCACTTTACTCAAATTCTATTCATTGCTTTCTATGCGTAATAAATGTCCACCTTTACTATGAGATGAAGCCAAAAGGGAAAACCCATGCACCATCAGTTATAATATCTATCTCAAAGTTATAACCATTCTCTGCTTATTTGGCCAAAATTCCTCCTTGGCTTTCTGTAACCGAAAACTATTAATAGTCAACTATAAGAAATTCACCATATATAAAGTATTAAGGGAAAGTAATAGCAATATCTATATTCATAATATGACAAAAAAGAAAATATTCATAGGCACTGCATTAAGGGAAAGTCATAGGGGAATATAGCTATAGCTATAAATATAGATACATTTGAAAGAAAGGGAGAATATATTCAGTTACTAAAGTCATTTCAGTTCACAAGGCTGTTGTTGATATTTGCATTATCGTATTCTTATTCCACATATTCTGTGTTGCCTTTTCCATTAGACAACATTTCAGCACCTGAAATTTTATTACCTACTACTCTGAGCTATCAGTGTTTCTGCTTGTTCTCTGACTACAAGTTATGAAAGAATTGAACAATTCACCTGAGAATCCCATGTGCTCCAAACACACTCCTCTCTACCTACTTATGATGGTTAATTTTGTCACACTGATTTGGCTAAGAGATGTCCAGCTAGCTGGCAAAACATTTCTGAATGTGTCTTGAGAGAGCTTCTGGAAGAGATTTACATTTGAAGTGGTAGGCTGAGTAAAGAATATCTGCCTTCACCAATGTGGGCAGGCATCTTTTAATTCATTGATGATCTGAATAGAACAAAAGCAGAATAAACTTACTTTTTCTCTCTCCGCTTGAGTTGGGACATCCTTCTTCCTCTTCTCTTGGACACCATCTCTCCTGGTTCTCAGGCATATGGACTCAGACCAGACTTAGATCATTGCTCCTCTGATTCTCTTTGGACTCTGAAGTACACCTCCAGCTTTCTTGGTTCTCTAGGTTGCAGATGGCAGATTGTGGGACTTCTTGGCTTTTGCATCCATAGGAGGTGTGAGTCTATAATAAGCTGTATTCTCAGATGAATACAGTTGTTCCTTGATATTAATGGGAATGAATTTCAGGACCTCCCACAGACACCAAAATCCACAGATGCTCAAGTCTTTGATATAAAATGGTGTATTATTTGCAGACAACATATGCACATCCTGATGTATACTTTAAGTAATTTCTATATCTAGCACAATGTAAATTTTATGTGAATGGTTGTTATACTATATTGTTTAGGGAATAATGAAAAAACTGCATGTGCAATACAGACACCATTTTAAAAATATACATTTTTAGTTGAATCCATTCAGGCAGAATCCACAGATATGGAGGGTCATGGAATTAGTTCTGTTTCTCTAGAGAACCCTAATACCTGACGTCTTGATAATAAGAATTAAGCGTCTCACAAACTGCAATCAACATTATCTTTTCTTTTTGGTTCAATGACAGATCCAAAATGGAATGGTGACTGCATAGAACCAGGGTCAAGTTCTCTGGGTGAATTTCACCTCTGCACAAGAGCACAAATTTGTAGTAATGGAGAACAAAAAAGTGTTTGTGGATCATTAGGAAATTCCACTTAAAATCCTGAACACCAGAAAAATATGTGTGGCCATGGGAACAATAGAAACAAATATTGCCTAGAGAAAACATGTTCTAACCCAGAATAGTTGATTACCACAGTCCATACAAACAGATACTTGCATGTATCACATACCACAGTACAATATACTCACTGTTTGTAGAGAGGTATTGCTAAGACTTCACAAGCTCACTCTAACTTTACATGAAAACAGTTTATTCTGGCTGAGAAAACTATGGTAAAGCACATCCTTAGACACAAGCCACTCCATAATTAATGTTGTTATTAAAAAGTAAATTGTTAATTCAAAAATGATATTGTGTGTGATATCATAAAAGTGAATGAGGCATTCAATAAATCCACAATTAATAGTGCTTAGATCCCACCCTCACCCAGGGGAGGCAATGAGTGGTTGTGCTACCCCACCCAGGAAACTATGCTTTTTCCGTGGATCTCTGCAACCCGCAGATCAGGAGATCCCCCTCATGAGCCCATGCCGCCAGGGCCTTGAGTCCAAAGCACAGTGCTATGCAGATTCTCAGCAGCCTCTTGGCTGGAGATTGCCTAAGACTACCAAGTACCTGGGGAGAGGGGCAGCCATCATCACTGCTGCTGCCTGCTGCCTAAGATGACTCAGTTCCTGGTAGTAGAGGGAGCAGCTATCAGTGCAGTTCCAGTTCGCTATTTTTCCGCTGCTGGCGCTGGGGAGACTGGGTGGTTTGGACTTAGGAGGAATTACCCACAGCGCAGCACAGCAGCTGTGGCAGATGATGGCCAGGCTGATGATGATGATGATGATGATGATGATGATGATGATTAGACAGAGTTTTGCTCTTGTTGCCCACGCCATTGCAATGGCGTGACTCGGCTGACTGCAGCCTCTGCCTCCTGGGTTCGACCGATTCTCCTGCCTCAGCTTCCCGGGAAGCTGGGATTACAGTCACCCGCCACCAAACCTGGCTATTTTTTTTGTATTTTTAGTAGAGACGGAGTTTCACCATGTTAGCCTGGCTGATCTTGATCTCCTGTCCTCAAGTGATCCACCCGCCTCGGTCTCCAAAAGTGCTGGGATTACAAGCATGAGCGACCGTGCCGGACCCAGGCTGACTCTTTAGATCAGACACTGACCTATTCCTCCTCACCAGGCGAGACCTTCCTGTGGGAATTTTAGCAGCTCCAACGAGGGGTTTATGGGCAGAACTTTGATCTCCCTGGGACCGAACCCCTGGGAGAAGGGGTGGCCACAGTCTCCATCGATCAGTGGACTTAATCTTTCCCCCTGCTGGCTCTTAGGAAAACAGGCAGTCTGATTTAATGGGATTTCCCCTAGCGCAGTTCATCCCCTCTGCCAAGGGGCAATCAGAGCGCTTCATTAAACAGGTCCCTATCTTGTGCCTCCTTACTGAGACATCCCCAACGGGGGTCATAAGACACCTTATAAAAGAGTGTTCCCACTGGCATCAGGTCAGTGTCTCTCTGGAATGGAGCTCCCAGGAAAAGGCGGAGGTAGCCATTTTTGCTGTTCTGCAACCTCCACTGGTAACACCTCCAAGAGTGGGAAGGATCCAAGTGAATAGGGTCTGGAGCAGCCCTACAGAAAAGGGGCCTGACTGTTGAAAGACAAACAAACAGAAGGCAACAACAACAGAATCAACAAAAAGTCCCCTCAAAAAACCTTCCAAAGACCAAAACTAGGTAAACTCACGAAGATGAGAAAGAATTAGCAACAACAACAAAAAAGGCTGAAAGCTCAAAAAGCCAGAGTGCCTCTTCTCCTCCAAATGATTGCAACATCTCTCCAGCAAGGGCACAGAACTGGGCAGAGGCTGAGAAGGATGAATTGACAGAAGTAGGCTTCAGAAGGTGGGTTATAACAAACTTTGCTGAGCTAAAAGAGCATGTTCTATCTCAATGCAAAGAAGCTAAGAACCATGATAAAACATTACAGGAGCTGTTAACCAGAATAAACAGTTTAGAGAGGAACATGAATGACCAAAGGGAGCTGAAAAACACAACATAAGAACTTCACAATGCAACCTTAAGAAAGACTTCCACAAAATAATAGTGGAAGACTTAACACCCCACTGTCAATATTAGAGAAATAATTGAGACAGAAAATTAACAAGGATATTCAGGACTGGAACTCAGCTCTGGGTCAAGTTGACGTGATAGATACCTGCAGAACTCTCCACCCAAAAACAACAGAATATACATTCTTCTTGGCGCCATATGGCACTTAACCTAAAATTGATCACATAATTGGAAGTAAAATACTCCTCAGCAAATCCAAAAAAACTGAAATCATAACAGTCTCTCAGACCACAGTTCAATCAAACTCAATATTAAGAAACTCACTCAAAACCACACAACTACATGGAAATTGAACAACCTACTCCTGAATGTCTCCTGTGCAAATAATGAAATTAAGGGAGAAATCAAAATGTTCCTTGAAACCAAGGAGAACAAAGAAACAACGTACCAGAATCTCTGGGATGCAGTTAAAGCATTGTTAAGTGTTAATTTATAGCACTAAATGCCCACATCGAAAAGCTAGAAAGATATTAAATCAACACCCTAACATCACAACTAAAAGAACTAGGGAACCAAGAGCACACAAACCCCAAAACTAGCAGAAGACAAGAAATAACCAAGATCAGAGTGGAACTGAAGGATGTAGAGACACGAAAAACCCTTCAAAAAAATCAACAAATCCAGGAGCTGTTTTTTTTTTTTTTTTTTAAATAATCAATAGAATACTTACACTGCTAACTAGACTAATACGGAAGAAAAGAGAGATTAATTAAATAGACACAATGAAAAATGATAAAGGGGACGTCACTACTGACCCCATAGAAATGCAAACAACCATCAGAGTCTACTATAAACACCTCTATGCAAATAAACTAGAAAATATAGAACAAATGGATAAATTGCTGGACACGTGCGCCCTCCCAAGGCTGAACTAGGAAGAAGTTGAATCTCTGAATAGACCAATAATGTGTTTTGAACTTCAGGCAGTAGTAAATAGCCTACCAACCAAAAAAAGCACAGTACCAGAAAGAATTACAGCTGAATTCTACCAGAGGTACAAAGAGGAGCTGGTATAATTTCTTCTAAAACTATTCCAAACAATTGAAAATGATGAACTCTTCCCTAAGATTTTTTGAGGCCAGCATCATCCTGATGCCAGAACCTGACGGAGATACAACAAAGAAAGAAAACTTCAGTCCAACATCCTTTATGAACATTGATGTAAAAATCCTCAATAGAATACTGGCAGTTGAATCCAGCAGCACATCAAAAAGCTTATCTACAACGATCAAGTTGGCTTCATCACTGAGATGCAAGGCTGGTTCAATATACACAAATTTGTAAACGTAATTCATCACATAAGCAGAACCAAAGACAAAAAACATATGATTACCTCAATAGAGGCAGAAAAGACCTTCAATAAAATTCAACATCCCTTCATGTTAAAAACTCTCAATAAACTAGATATTGATGAAACATATCTCAAAATGATTCCCTTATAAAACCATCAGATCTTGTAAGAACTCACTATTATGAGAACAGCAAGGATGTAACCGTCTCCATGATTCAATTACCTCCCACTGAGTCCCTCCCAGGACATTTGAGGATTATAGGAACTACCATTCAAGTTGAAATTTGGGTGGGTACACAGCCAAACCAGTGACCATTCACATAGAAAACAAATATGGTCTCATTCAATGCTTATTCTGAAATTTGTATATGTACATCATTCTTCCCCAGAGCCCTTTTTGAGGAACCTACTAAACATTTTTTAATTGTCCTTATTTTGTTTCCATGTGGCCATCCATTTTTCATAAATCATTACAAATTTGTAACTCAGGTACTTCTTTAGTTCCATTTTTGATTGTGTGAGTAAAATGGTTTAGCCTTCCACTTCCAGATGAAGCCAATCAGTGAGCAAAAACAAACTATAAATAGGTTTTGGATTTGATTTCCGGAGTTATCCACTTAATATAATCTCTCCATGAGCCTGTAGACATGTAAGAAACATTAGTAGCTTTAGGACATATAGTGAATCCTATCTCATTTATACCATTTCCATTCGCTAAAGGGGTCCTTCTTCAAAACTCTGGGAAGCTAAGACTATTTCTTATAAGAATAATGGCTCTAGGCCAGGCATGGTGGCTCATGCCTGTAATCCCAGCACTTAGGGAGGCCCAGGCGAGTGGATCACCTGAGGTTGGGAGTTCGAGACCAGCCTGACCAACATGGAGAAACACCATCTCTACTAAAAATACAAAATTAGCCAGGCATGGTGGCGCATGCCTGTAATCCCAGCAACTCGAGAGGCTGAGGCAGGAGAATCACTTGAACCTGGGAGGCGGGAGTTGCGGTGAGCGGAGATCATGCTGTTACACTCCAGCCTGATAAACATGAGTGAAAGTCCGTCTAGAAGGAATAAAAAAGAATAATTGTTCTTAGTACAGCCTGTTCCACAAACTAGAGATCAGCTAGATGCCTCTCTGATTGAAGATTTCCATAGGCTGATCCAGGGTCCTGATCCTGAAACATTAAGCCTGCTTAGAACCACTGGAACAACAAGGTGAAAAGCAGCCACAATGGCAACTAAACTTTCTCTAATTCTGTGTTACTTAGTTCACGAGTTAAAGCCAAATATTCAACTAAATCTCTTACTTCTCAAATCTAAATAGATCCAGTAAGCATCAGGTCTTCTATCAGCTAAGAAATACAGCTGTTACAAGAGATAAATGCAAAATCTCACTGAAAAAAATGAAATAAAATTCATAATTAGATAATAAGAAACAAACAGTTATCACAGGTTATATGATTACGTACATAAAAACATTCAACATAAATAAACTTTCAGAATAAGAGATTAGATATCCATTGTACACATATATGCATTTTATTTCAAAATTAAAACAATAAATGGTTTTTCTTTTCTAACAGATTCTAATATTTGTATGGAAATACAATAGCCTAACCATAACCAAAATGCTAATGAAGAAGAAAATGGGAGGAACATGTATTGTCATATATCAAGACTTACACAAAGGAACCATAGGATTATTGCAGGGATTGACAACATGACAAATGGAGCACAACAGCAAGCCCAGGAATAGAGCCATGCATTTATAGATGCTTGATATGTACAGATGTGGCCTTTCAGACAATGAAATGAGGACAGACTGTTCAATAATTGGTCTACAATATTGGTCTATTCATATTAAAAAAAACAGGATCTCTACATCATAATATTAGAAAAATCATGTCAGGTGGACTTAAGACTTAAATGTGAAGGTCAAATATATCAAAGCTTTTAAGAGATAATATAGGTAGCAGATTATCTTCATGAACTTAAGGAAAGGAATGACTTTTAAGGCAAAACAGAAAGCATGATGTAAGGAAAATATTGATATGTTGTATATATATTAAAACTAAAAACTCGGCTGGGCCCAGTAGCTCACGCCTGTAATCCCAGCACTTTGGGGGGCCGAGATGGGCGAATCACAAGATCAGAAGTTCAACACCAGCCAGGCCGACATGGTGAAACCCTGTCTCTACTAAAAATACAAAAAATTAGCTGGGCATAGTGGCGTGCACCTGTAATCCCAGCTACTCGGGAGGCTGAGGCAGGAGAATCACTTGAATGCAAGAGGCGGAGGTTGCAGTGAGCCGAGATCGTGCCACTGCACTCCAGCTGGGTGACAGAGTGAGACTCCATCTAAAAAACAATAAAACAACAACGAAAACTAAAAACTCATAAAAGTGAAGGGATAAGCTAAAGAATGATGAGTATAGGCAATATATAAAGAACTATAAAAATCAATGAGGTAAAATTTTTTAAAAGACAATTGAGAAAACAGAAAGTTTATAAATGATGAAATCCAAATGGCCAATTGTCACATGAAAGGGCCTTTTTCAGCCTCTTTAGTAACCAGTCCAAAGCAAATCAAAGCTACACTGTGATGTTACTGCATCATAGATTGGTCTGCTAACATTAAAATTTACCAATATCAATGTTATCCAAGGCATGAACCTATGAGAACTCTTACACACTGCCAAATGTTGTGAAAAATGGACAAAAATTTTGGAGAACAAGTTGGCAGTTTCTGCTAAGGTTGACCATATGCACATACTGTAACGTAGCAATTCTTCCCTCAGGTATAGAAAAAAAAAAAGGAGCACTCTAGAAAAAGGAGTGCACATATAAACCAGTTAATATTCATAACATCACCATTTAGAATTGCCAGGAATTGGACAAAACCCAAATATTTATCAACACTCAAATAAATGAATAAATTGTGGTATAACAAAAGAATATGTAGAGCAATAAAAATTGATTAACTAAATCCACAGACCATGGGAAGAAATGGGCATAGATAATGTTATTAAAAGCATAAAACAAAACCACCCCCATCACAAACATATACATGGCAGAAAGGAAGGCTAAGAGATGGCAGATAAACATATCTTCCTGTGAATGCTTTTTTTTTTTTTTTTTTTTGAGACGGAGTCTCACTCTGTCGCCCAGGCTGGAGTGCAGTGGCGCAATCTCGGCTCTCTGCAAGCTCTGCCTCCCAGGTTCATGCCATTCTCCTGCCTCAGCCTCCTGAGTAGCTGGGACTACAGGTGCCCGCCACGACGCCCGGCTATTTTTTTTTGTATTTTTAGTAGAGACGGGGTTTCACCGTGTTAGCCAGGATGGTCTCGATCTCCTGACCTGGTAATCCACCCGCCTCAGCCTCCCAAAGTGTTGGGATTACAGGCGTGAGCCACTGCGCCCGGCCTCCTGTGAACTCTTAGGAAGGTTTTTCTTTGTCTCTTCTTGTCTGTCTGGATAATGAAAATAAGGAATCATAAGAACTGTATCATTATAATATGAAGAACATAGGTCTAAAAGAGACTGTTATATGTTCTGAAATCTAATCAGCAGGTTTATTTCTGCTATATTTAAACTTTGCCACAGTGATGGTACAAAATGTTTTGTCAAGCCAAATGTATACTATTAAGCTTAAGAGGAAAAGTTGGAGAAAATGAAGATAAAATTAATGTCACAATGAGAGGATACTTACTTTTAATATTTCACTAAGGAGGATATAATTAAAGGCAAAAGTTTTTACTCTATTATTCTCATATTTTTTTCTTCTTAAATCTGAGAAGAGATTCACACTCATAAGCATTTCTAAGATGAACAAACTACTACATTATTAATGCTTAATAATGCTTTACAGTGTTATTAAAAATCCTAATACAAAGTCTCCCCTTAGCCCATTTTTAGGGGAATAATCTGCATGATGCTCCTGCTGAAAAGACAGAAACAGATGTGGTTTTCAACTCATAGCCCACTCTATGGGACCACAACGAACGAAACTGGGATGAGTGGTTTAGAGGCGAGCATTTAACCCATAGACTGGACGGACATTTATAGTGAAGCCTACTGAGAAAAAAATAACTCTTTTTGTGAGAATGTCTGTAAGCAGCTGGGACTTAATGCACTATGAGAAGATAATGGGGTGCACAGAAGTCACTACTGCCTTTCACATTGATTTTGTCCTTCTGAGTTTTTAGGATCTTGGCAATATTTTTTACATTATCTGTATTACTTTTACTCCATTTGATGGGAAATATACCTCTATTCTTTTGGCTTTATGTTACTTCATGGGGTCCATATACTCTAATATTATAAAGAAACTTCAAAATCACTAAAATTTCTATAGTTTTAAAGCATCTGATCTTTCTCTATTCTCTCCTCTTCCCCTATTATGTAATATACAGTTTACCACAACTGCCTAACTTATTTTTTTTTTACATCCAAGAACTGAGAGCCTGATAGTCATTGGTTAAACCTATACTTTCACATTATTAAGAACTAGAAATGAATATGTACAGTATGGTATTTAATCAACTAGTAGAAGAAACAAAAGTTTGAGAAAACACAGAAACCATGTAACAAATATATATATACAAATATGTGTATATATATATATATATATACATGTATCTAAAACAAAATTTGAATCTTAGAAAAAAATAAAAAGGGGATGCTTAGGTTTACTTCAGGAATCATTATAACTTTTAATTTGACAGATGTTTAAGATACACAGAACAATGTTTGTATGATTAAATATTAAAGACACACTATGTGTAATGCTCCTAGATTACATCTGGTCAGTGAAAATGCTTAATAAATGTTTATTCTCAAAAAACAAACAATCCAACATAGGGACATATTTTTGAACCATCAGGATTCTTGAGTGATGGTTCTCACTGATTTATGAATAAATCCAAATCAGAAGTATGCAGGAATTTTTAATTTCAAATTACATAAAAAAATTCTGCTTCCAATGATAATGTAGAACAGTTGGAATATGATTATGTAATGTATAGTATAGATAGCTAGACAGAGTCACTATCACCCCAATCATAAGAAAAAGCAAATTAATCTATAAAGTTATAACCGAAACCCTCCAGAGAGCTAACATTGCAGGAAAAACACTTCGTTTGAAGAGTGAGGAACACATGCATTTGCAAAAAGATTTGGGATATGCTTCTCTTTACACCTACCAAAGGATAAGAGGAATCTGCTAAAATTTTTAACAGCATTAAAGGCTGAGTGTGGCATAGAAATAAAGTCCCTGAAAGCTTCAGACCCAACAAGAGCTCACGTATACTTAAAGGTTCTTCCCAGATCTCTACCTTGCACAAACAAAAGAGATTGGGGGCAAGATGCAGCAACAAGAAAATTCTCATTTGGAGTGTACGCTTGGAGAAGAGTAGGGATTATTCCTGAAGAAAAGAGTGAAAGCTCTACCCAAACTCTCTCCCCTTCAGAATAAAAGTTTGCAGTCACTAAAGATATGGTATAAAACCATTTCGCTCCCAAGGAACAAGTAAATACTTATTGCAGAAAGGTTTCAGGGCACTGAGGAAGGTAGTGTATCTGAGAAAAACCCATGACAGAGACCCAGCACGAAAGGCATGTATCATGCTAAAGATTATCTTAGATATCCCCCATCACCCGATAAGTACCATGCCATCTACAGTTGGGATGTGGGCAGGTAAAATCCTAAAGAGAGACCCTGTTTAGGTTCCGGGAGCACAAGAAAACACATAGCTGATGGTGGATGAGGAAGATTAAGCAAAGCTCTCCAACATACCAGCAAGTACCCTCAGCATCAGTTAAGCCTACAGAATTTTGAAGCTAGTGGTCCACCATAATAATAAAACCTGAACCCAACTTAAGTTTTGACTGCATTCATCTGATACCCTTATTCAAGGATAGAAGAGCTATGATCCTCTCTAGGAAAAGCTAATATTTATCTCAGACTCAGGTATCTTTCACATCATAAATTGTCACAGAAACCTGAATTAAAACTGCACTAAAATTCTAATATACAGATAAAATCTAATATACAGACAATATACAGATAATATAACAAATATTAAACAAAGATTGAGACTAATGATGACAATAATGTAAAACAAAACAACTTTGTCATAAATAGCTAGCAGGAGTGTGTATTGACACAACCACTTTGGAAGTTATTTGGAAGTATTTACTAAAGCTAGACTGTGATGCAATAATTAATTATATGCCCAATTGTGTATATATTTATATCAAAAGACATATAAGATAATGTTTGTGTCAGTATTATTAATACAAATTCACAATAAAAAATATATTTCTAAGATGTGATGATTTATCTTGAGTTGTAATATGTACTGATTAAAAGAACAATTCATCAAAATATATAATAATCATGAAAATATATGCACTTTGGAATGCATCAATTAAAATACATAGTATAAAATTGTATTCATTTAATTAAAAACATTTATTAAAGTCGTAGTTTGTGTTAGGCCCTTTTCAGGCACTTTGAAGACATTGGTCAATGAAAGGGAAATTATCTTTGCTTGTCTAGCTTTTATTCCAGAGTAGAGAACCCACGACAAATCAATTCAGCAACAACTGCACTTGGAAGTTTTTACACATCACATTCAAAAACTGATAGATCAATGAGCCAGATAAAAACAAGAATATAGACCTTAATTATGCAATTAGGAAGCTTAGACTATATGTCTAATTTTATGTAGAGACTCAGCAACGCATTACTTTATACAGTACATATGAAATGTTCACAACAAAATTATTATGTATTAGGCTACCACAGAGGCCATGATTATTGGTCTACCATCAACAAAAAAGATGAAACAGATAAGCTCATTCTATCTCAATGCAATAAATATATAAATCAAGAGTATTCACGTAGTAAAAACATCCTCTATATCTGCAAGCAAAATAACATTTAACTAATTAGCTTTCAGGTTAAAGATAAAAGCTTGGCTCCCCCCTTTACTCTTTGGAAAGTAAGCTTTGAAGGTTGGCCCTGGTGCCTGGGAGAGATTTTCTCAGCTCTCTTCCTCTTCCCTATGTCCTTGAAAGACTGTTATCTTGCATGTTGGGGATACCTCATAAGCTCCATTGACTCTCACTTTTTTTCTCTGCTGCTGCCTTCAATCATCCCTTGCTGATTGACGCCTTGCAATCAGAAAGACCCCTGGCACCTAAGGCCATCTATCTCAGGTCTTGTGCTCTGCACCATCTTCTGCACGTGGTGGAAGGTCAAATGGGAAGTAGAGAATGGGTGAGTGTAGTATGGAGCTATGACTTGAACTCCTTGAAATTCTAGCCATTGACCCAGCCCAGGGATAATTAAAGAGTTGTTAAAAATGTGGCTAATTTCTCCATACCTCTTACAATAGCAGATTCTGCTTTTGTATAGCTGCTTTGCCAAGATTGAAAGCAATTCTCTTCCCAGAGATGTCTAGTCACTTTCTGGAATTCAGCATATTTAGATTTCTGTGTGTCCTGAGCTCTCCAATGGGTTTAAAAAATATTATGGTTTTGTGGTTCACTTGGCTTGTTTTTATTTTATTAAAGGAGATGCGATAGTCTACTGAGACTTTGTATGCTCTAAACACTAGAACCCTAAACATCATTCATAAACTGCATGATGACATTAATAATATGACTATAATTTAATGACTGTATTGCTAACAGAGAATGTTATCTGAATTCTGAAACCAGCTACTGCTTTTAACTGTTTAAACTTGGAAGTGTTTTTTCCACCTGAGATCCACTTAGAGTTTGTATCCAGTTATTTCCAACACATCGTTCCATTCAATCATGCCTTACACTCATTCAGAGACAAATTCCACTGGGCATCTGTCTTTGCATGTGCATCCACTCATTATGGCTATGTTTAGATCCATGATTAAACAGAATGGCCTCTGTCCTCCTGCTTATCCCATCCCCATGTCCTCCTTCAGGGAAAACTGTTTAATGTAAACTCATTGTCCCTTACCTTACACTTCTTTCTAGAATACTTTCTCCTTGCCTCTTAAGTTACCTTGGATATAACTCTCCCCACTAAATAACAACTTTCTTTGCAGTTTTTGAAGTAAGGATTGTTTATTTGTGCTATTTCCTATGAGAACTATTTCAGGTGGTAGTTGAACACCATTTTTCTTGTTCATAATTAATCCTTCTCAAACATGACATTTTCATTTTAGAAAAACAGATCATTTGGAGCTCATGCATTCCGGGTTTATACAGCTCTACATTCTTTTAGAACCAATTCATGTTTTCCCATCTTTGTTACAGTTGGAAATTATGTTATGTCTGCATATATGTGGACTTCTCAACAGAGAGACCACACACTGTTCCCCTGATTCCTCTAAGCCAATGTTTTTACCTCCATTCCCTTAGTCTTGTTCTGTAACCATAACCTGCAATTTGTCATACTCCTGAACAGCTCTACCTCTGAATTGATTAAACATTGAGATTTCTGTCAGCAGAGCTTCCAGCTCTAAGTCCCATATTGTTTTACCTTCAATGAATTAATTGCTTTCCCATTCTATCCCTATTTATTCTCAATTATTTTCTGTTTTTACCCCTCCCCCATAACCAAAAAAGTCCACATAATATAACACTTTAATCACTTTCTCAAGATCCCCCTTAAATTGAACACTTCTACATTATTTTCTTTATAGTGCCTTACATTTCATTTGTGAAAAACACCAATTTGAATTAGGTAAATGCTTACATTTCAATCACCTTACAAAAACTAATAATAAATGTCACACTGTAGAATGTTGTTTATAAATAGTTTTTACAAAAGATATTAAGCTACGTTTTGCCTTGACATCAGGTGTTTCCTATTAAATGAAACGATTTGATTCATTATTTTTATCTTGATCCTATATTCTTCACATTGAGGAGAAAGGATTTATAAAGATTGAACAGGTTTATTTTTAAAGTAATAAAGAGCAAAGCAACCCTGAATTTGCTATATGAATTACAAACAGGAATATTAAAATAAATAAAATACTGAATTTTAAATTTTATGGCTTATTTTTGATTTGGAAATGACAGCATGACTGAACACCTATAGTGCATTGGAAGTCAAACATTGTCAAAAGACTGAATTTTGCACCACTCTGAAATGAACGGTACATCATTCTTGATCTGCATACTTGGATTGCTTATGTTTTTATATTTAACTTGTGTGATTTTAAGAAAGATTTAATGTATGAGATTAAAGAAATGTTCATGAGATTTGAAATGACACTCCTTAACCATAGCCAGTATTATGGGACTGATAAAAAGCTGCTGTGTCACACCTTGCTGCTGGAAATAAAATGATAGTTCACAGTAAACCTGGTCTTCAATTAATCATTGAAAAGAAGGTAAAATGTTTATAAGCAAAACATTTCAGAAACTCAAGGCAGTTAGATGTGGTAATAAATGAGACAGACAAATGAGTTTTTAGGATATTATTCTTCACAATGTCTCATGATTTCAGTCTTGAATAATCGAGGGCCACAATTTAAGAAGTACCTTACACATTTGGTGGTGTCTATAATTTTAAAACTCTTAATGGCCATTAAAGATCCAGCTAAAATATGTACAGGAACACCAGATAGAAAATGCTATCACCAGGAATTCAAATTTTACATTTGGTAGTCCCCACCAAATCTTTACACATCATCACATTTTTCAACCAAGGGCACTGTATTAGTTTGTTTTCACACTGCTATAAAAACCTACCTTAGAGTGGGTAATTTATTAAAAAAAATAAGTTCAATTGACTCACAGTTCTGCATGGCTGGGAGGCCTCAAAAAACCTAAAATCATGGCAGAAGGCAAAGGGGAAGCAAGGCATGTCTTACATGGTGGCAAGAGATAGAGAGAGCATGAGGGAGAAGCAAGCAACTTCTTCACAAGGTGGCAGGAGAGAAAGAAAGAAGGAGGAAGAGTCACAGTTTTAAACTATCAGATCTCGTGAGAACTCACTCACTATCATGAGAACAGCATGGGTGAAACCGCCCACATAGTCTAATCACCTTCTACCAGGTCCCTCCCTCAACACCTGGGGATAACAATTTCAGAAGACATTTGGGTGGGAACACAGAACCAAACCATATGATGTGCTAAAAGTAAATGAATTTGCACAAAAGAAATTATATATATAATATTAATATATAATTAATATATAATAGATAAATAATATATTATATAAATATATTATATATTGTATATGATATATAAATAAATAATATAAATTTATTACATATATATAATATATAATATAATGAGTGTATAATATATTATATATAAATATTATATATTATACATTTATATTATATTATATATATTATATATATATTTGACCATATATATATGGTCAAAACTTGTTTAGAAGACAGAAAAACTGAGGTTTAAAGATGAATAGGAAAAAATCTGTGACCTGTGACTACCAAAGCACTGTCCTGTTTTGAACATTGGGGTAGATAGTCTATAAGACTTTTTTTAGTATTCAACATAATTTTATCAGAGTTTCTAGAACTGGTAGTAATAGCATTGCAGTAGAGATTTCAGCATAAGTTTTCATTTTTTTTTTCCTGGAGTACGCAAGCACATTCATTACTGTTTAGCTTATCGCAGTATCTTTATGCATGGAAATACTACTTTGCATTCTCCATGACTACAATTGCATTGGTTATCTAATGCACTGTAACAAATTATCCTAAAATGCAGGCTCTTAAAGCAACAGGCATTTATTATCTCATAATTTCTGCATGTCTAGCATCCAGGGACAACTTAGTTGAGACCTCTGGCTCAGGTGTGCAATCAAAGTATTGGCTGGGACTGTAGTAATTTTAGCACTCAGTGGTGGGTGGATCAGCTTCCAAACTTACTCATGTAGTTTTTGATAACATTCAGTTTCTTCAGGTTGTTGAACTAAGGGCCTCTGTTACTTGTTGGCTCTTGGACAGAGACTGAACTCTTCCTGCAAGGACTTAGTGAAAAAGAGCACAAGGACATAAATATCAGGAAATAAAGATCAAGGGAAATCATTTCGGAAGTTGAATACTGCAATCACCCCACTCAAGTCTATAATTGAGAGAAGAAAGCAAAGAGCATAATATTTGTTATAATTGTACAAAGTGCTGTTTTCTGCATGGAAAAAAGGCCGAAAAACATACAATTCAAAAAATCAATAAATAACGAATACATATAAAAGTCAAAAATAGCAATTTAAGCTTCAAGGTGAGTATCTCCAAAATAATGCCCTGAATACTCTGATTAACACATTCACTATAAATTCAGCCAATGGCCATAGTGTCTGAAGTGAGAATTGTAAATAATGATGAATATGACTACATTGTGTCCAAGAAATCTGACTCAATTTTTGAAATGCATCCATCATCTTTAATTTAGACGTACATCATATACTCTTTGTATCCCTTATAGTACCTTATACATTATAGATGCTCAATAAACATTCATTATGGGAAAAAGTGACTGCCCAGTGATTATCTGTTTCAGGCATTCAAATTTGGTGAAACGTAGGCACAAATTTGCGAATTTACAGATTAATGAGGAGGCAAGATGTATGTAATTGAAAACACGCATAGTATCAAGTCGTTCCAAAAGTAGTTGTCAATGTAAGAAGTTAAATGTTTTTAATAATGCGAGGTAGGATGCAGTCCTGGTATTGAGTAGATCAAAACTCAAGGAAAATAATATTGTAAAGTGAGTGGTTAGTATTATTTATTTAATTATACTTCTATCAAATAAATAGATATTTTTGCTGGGATCACTTTAACATTCAACTAAAATAATGCAACTTATTACTTTAAATAGCTATACACAGCCAAAAATATTTGGTAAGAAGTGACAATCCAAAAAATATGAAAATACATGCATATAAACATGGATACACAAACACATGCATAAAGGCATGAGTTAATGTGTGATTGATGAAAATAGTGAATTAGTGAAAAATAAAAATGAACCCAATTCCATTTAGATAAACCAGAGTAAATATAAATTCAGAAAAATGTAGAGGATCTCTGGTTTTGGCAGGCTTAAAAACAATGCATTCTATTTTTTAAAAAATCATTTCTATTTCTTCCAATTCTACTAATGCACCTGCCTCACTTTTCTATAGACAAAGTCATACCAGTTAAATGTAACAAAAATGAGTAATAAATAGGATCAATAAAGGAACAATCCAATTTTTTTTTTGCACTGCTTGAAAGAGTTTCACAAGAAATATATACCTCTCATGATAGAAATTAAGGAATGTCTTTTATAATGTATTTTGTCAATCAGGATTTTTCTTTCATATGCATATGTCTTTTATATATAGTCTTATACTTGTTTTCATTCCACACCATATATTCCATATAGCTTAATTTCACACCATCAATGTTGAAAAGTTCTAATCAAAGATAACTTTTTACTCTGTTAAAAAGGTTAAAATATTCTGTATATTTCTTATTTCTTCTTATATTTTCAAGTTGTTAGCTATTCACAGTGATTCCTATGTCAGCCAGAAAGGGCAAACTTCAACTGTGAGTTACGATCTTCTGATTTCTGACAGGCTCTGTTTATCCACAAAAGGACTGGTTTTTACATATTCAGTATGCACACACAAACTGTCTTACTGTGTCTCCTGAAATGCTAACCTCATCAAGAAGGGGTTGACTCTACTGTCTCTCCGTCAAGATAGAAAGTTTTCGTTGCTCCCTTTGGTCTTGCACTTGCCCTTGTATTTGCAAACGTTGTATGTGACTTTCTACTAAAGAAAATTAATTTAACATGATATATTTTAATGTTTAAAGTCCAATAGAGATACAGACATGTTATAAAACTGGAAATATAATATATTTTAGCACAACTGCCTGAATTCTGATTCTATCATTTACTAATGACATAACTTTTGGTAAGTGTTTGAAAAAACTATATTTTAAATGATGGCCAAATTAATATCACCCAAGAATTTAATTATATGGAAGAATTGAGGCAGAACAAATTAATAATCAAAGTTGCAAAATAATCAGCAAGTTTTCATAAATAAATAATTGCCAATGTAAGAATTAAGAGAACTCTTACAAATGTGTTAATCAAATATTAATATTTAAGCAAAAAGCAAAACACCAACCAGCTCTAGGCAATAATGGTAATGCAGTGACTATAAATTGTTTTTCACCCAAATTATGGGAATTCAATGTATTTGTTTATGCACAGACACATTAGAAGTCATGTGCCTTTTTGAACTCTTTTGCTCATGGACCACTTTTTAAAGTACTAAATCATAGCTTTAGTCATGAGTTAATATTTATGCATGCCAACTAACTTTAGTAACTATAATAGTCAATGAGCTTTGCTTATATATACAAATTAAAAGATGTGGAATTTTATATAATTGCCCCATTAAAACCAACCAAAAACTCTTGCATTTTAAAAGTAGCTTTTAACTAAGCAGAGTTTACTTTAGTCTGCTTATGTGGTATAGAGCATATGTTGGGAATTTTTCTTTTTAACAAGTTACTAGATTTGCATTCACAAGTTAAATCTCTATCTAGAGAAACTTATCATATGTGAGATTTGAGTCAGTTTCTTTTACTCGTGTTAGTGAAATGAATCATCTCTTAAATCTTCTATAAAAATTTCCTCAGAGTGAGTTTAAAGGAGCACTAGTTTTTATCTGAATTCCGGCAGGAAGTAAAAGTGGATATCTAATTCAATTAGTAGGGGAAACACTGGGTTACAAACCAATTACAACTTATTTATTTCTTAGTTATTTTATTTATTTTATTTTACTTTAGTTTATTTATTTATTTATTGAGCTGTAGTCTCGCTCTGTTGCTCAAGCTGGAGGGAAGTGGTGTCATCTCCACTCACTGCAACCTCCACCTCCTGGGTTCAAGTGATTCTTCTGGCTCAGTCTCCCGCGTACATGGGATTACAGGCACATGATACCATGCCTGACTAATTTTTGAATTTTTAGTAGAGATGGGGTTTCACCATGTTGGCCAGGCTGGTCTGGAACTCCTGACGTCAAATGATCTGCCCACCTTGGCCTCCCAAAGTTCTGGGATTACACGCGTGAGCCACTGCACTCGGTCTAACTACAATTTAAAATATTATGTATATATTATACATAAAAATATTACTTAGTAGTATATATTATATAATACATTGTGTAATATATATTAGTATAACATACATTTATATAACAAATAATTTATATAATATATATGTCTCCAATAAGATAGCAAAGGCACAGAATTTTCCAAATATATTTGGTCATATGATCTCATTTCCAAAGGGACTATTATGAATCTAGAATAGTACTGTCCAATGGACATTTCTATAGTAAATGGAAAGTTCCATATATGTTCTGTCCAAAATCCAAAAGGGTAACTACTAGTCAGAAATGGCTATTGAGTATTTGAAACATGACTAGTGTAACTGAGAAACTGAATTTTAATGTTATTAAATTTTAAATAGCTCCTGGTGGGTAGAGGTTACTTTATTGGACAATTCAGGTCTGTATTCCCAAAACACATTGGATATATGCTGTTCCATCATTCCATTTTATCAGTAATTTGGTTAGATGGCAAGTACCCCTAGGGCACATCAACCAGGAATGTGATGATTGCAGAGATTTCCACGGAACATGACTTGGGAAAGTCTTTGTGACTTGTTCTCAGCAGCATTAATGAGGGCACTAATGGTAAGGCCCAGGGGAAATGTCTCCAGTAATAGAAAAGGGCCAAGAATCAGCAGTGGATGTTGGGTGATGCCAAAGGCAACTATACATTTTAAATTTATTATTTATTTCAGCTCTCTGCTAAGCACCCCTAATTTATTGATCCTATTAGTGTTTATGATAAAGGTAGAACAGCCATGAATAAGGTAACATGAATTGGTACACTCATGCCACATAGCTTCTTTTCATAAACAAGCCCAGAATTGTGGCATAGAATGAAACAGGCATAGAATGAAAATGTATTTCCTTGAAATGACACTAAATTATCATTATATTTATGATAACACATGCAAGCATATATGATTATGACATTACGCTAAGTGAAATAAACCAGACACAAAGACACAAATATTGCATGACCTTCCTTATATATGGAATCTAAGAATGTCACATTCATAGAATTAGAGAGTAGGATGATGTTGACTAGAGGCTGGGGGCTGCAGGGAAGTAGATTGGAAAAAGAGAATTGTTGGTATAAAATGTATAAATGTTCAGTTAGACAGGAAAAATTGGTTCAGGTGATCTATTGCACAGCATGGTGACTCTAGTTAAAGATAATATATATTTCAAAATTGCTAAAGTAGTGAATTTTTAATATTCTTTACACAAATAAATGATAAATAGTCGAGGTGATGGATATGGTAACTAGCCTGATATGACTATTCCAAAATGTACAAAATGTAAACATGTATCAAAGCATCATATTTACCCCATACATATATATACACACACACACATATACATATTTTTCAATTTAAAACAAAATGTAAAATGATTTCTGATTTGTTAGATTTTATTTTATATCTTCATTTCTAGTCATATTTTGGACTAGAAATTCTTTTATGTTAAATAATTTATCTACTCTAAGTTTTCACCTAAAGTATTAAGTAATAACTTTCACAGTTTTTTTCTGGTTTTATTGATGTTCATGTCCTTATTAATTTTATCTTATTTCTTATAAAAACTGTGTGTGTTACTTTAGTGTCAACCTCACTTGTATCCAATTCTTAAAAAAAAAGTGTATTTTTATGGTATAACAGGGGTAGGTTTATTTCTGCGTGAGTGGAATAGACTGTGGTTGCTTTTCTCTGTTAGCCATTTCTGTATCTTTCAATTTAGAGAGATGCACTATTTTGCTCTTAGGTCTTTCCTTGTATCAGTTTGATTCACTCATCCCTCCCATCTGGTCCTCTTATTTCACTTAACCTAGTGCTACTGACTGCTCAAATAAATTTATATCTGTTAACTATTTTTTTAAGAGTAAGTTTATGCCTTTTGGGAACATGAACTTGTTTCATCTCTTTTTCATTTTAAAGAACTTAAATCATTATCTTACTCTTTGTTCTTTGTGTGTTTCTATTAAAGTTTTGCATTTATAAATAAACGGGAACCTCAAAGGATTTCCCCAAATTTCCCTGATAATGTTCAGACTTGTTCACTGAAGTTTTAACTAACTATGGGTCCACCCATTTTGCGTGTGTATTTGCTGATAAATTTGGTCTCTGGAGTTAATATTAGTTATCACCTTTCATTTCCCACCACTCCATTGAAGAAGAAGTTATTGTGTTTACTTTGACGTTATTGGTAATTAACATTGTGAGCCTATGTTGTAGTGCTTTATTAAAGGCTCAGACTTGTGGAAAAAAATGTCTATTTAGGTCATTTGCTCATTGTTTTATCAGGTTACTTTTTAATTTATTTGCTATTGAGTTATATGAGCTCCTTATACATTTTGAATAGTAGCCTCTTATCATTTCCATGGTTTACAAATATTTTCTCCCAGTCCATAAGATGACTTCTCATTTTGTTTATTTTTCTCTTTGCTTACACATGGAATCTGTAAAAGGCAAATACACTGAAACACAGAGTAGAACTGTGATTACCAGGAGCAGAGAGGTGGGGGAAATGGGGAGATGTTTGTCAAAGTGTACAAAATTGCAGTTATAGAGTATGGATAAGTCTGGAAATCAAATGTACAGGATGATGACTGCAGTTAATAATACTCTATTGTATACTGGAAATGTGCTAAAAGAGTAGATTTTAGAAGCTTTTACCATACACACAAAAGACAAAAAAGATAATTATGTGAGGACATGGATATGTTAACTTTCTTGACTGTAGTAATCATTTCATGTATCTGTATATCAAAACATCATGTTGTACACCTTAAATATATACAATTATTTAAAAGATATAGGTTTTTAAATTTGCTATATGTGATAGGCAGAATAATGCTACTCTCACCCTCTAATAGATGTCCACGTCCTAATCCCCAAAACCAGAGAATATGTTACTTTGTACAACAAAAAGTACTTGGCACATGTGACCAAATTATTGATCTTGAGATGTGGATATTTTCATGGATTATCTGGGTAGGCCTAATATAATTACAATGGTCCTTGCAAAAAGAAGGCAATGCGACCACAAAAGCAGTAATTGGAGTGACGCAGCCATAAGAAATGCAGCCACCGGGAGCTGGAAGAAGCAAGGATGGGATTGTAACCTAGAGCCTCCAGAAGGAAACAATCTTGCTGACACCTTGACTTTAGCCCAGCAAAACTGATGTTGCACTCCTACCCTCCAGGACTGTAAGACAATGAATCTGTATTGTATGAAGCCACCAAGTCAAGTGGTAATATTTTTTACAGCAGTATTAGGAATCTATTATACTGTCTTTGTTGGTCTACATTATTTGGGGCAAAAAGCGTTTTGGTAGGTTCACAAAAATAGGAATAAATAAGATACAGAATAGAGTTAGTAAATATATTTCAGAAATTAATCTTTCACTATTTCTTAAATTATTTTCATCATCTTTCTATTTATTTTTTCCTCCTTCGGGACTTTTATTATCTACATTTTTGCACTTTTACTTCTATTCTTGATATATCCCAGATTTTTTTATTATATAACCTGCATCTTAATATTCTCTTTCTGGATTTTGTTGCAAGTATGATGAAATCTCTCTATCCAGGCTAACATTCCTAACAAGAAAAGTTGGGGGGAAAACAGATGATTTACGTAAAGAAAAAAAATGTTTTGAAGACATCAAAAAGCTGTAAAAGCAAACAGCAGTCGAAGATCCAAAATCCCAGAGAGAAAGGAACTCTTCTGGACAGCATTCCATCTTAACATCTTAGGAACAGACAGGATTCGGAGAAGGTAGTTTTTCTTAATAATGATGCTGAAGACTTGGAATTTGGAAGAATTCTCAGAAGAAGATAGACTGCTAGACTGCTCGCTGAACTGGTCTTCACGGGAACTCAGTGAGTAGTTTGGGCTTTTGCTAACATCTCTTCTTAAAGGATAAGCCAAAACAGTAGACTGGCAAGCAAACATCTTCAAAAGGTCTTCTCCAATTGATCTCTAACCATCTTTCACCACCTTTGCACTAGGAATCATTCATCCACTTTCTGAAGACATCAAGGTTTAAGTCAGGCTTCGTGCTGCAAACGGGATTTTGATTTTGAATTATTTTTGTTTTTATTAAATTTTTTTTAGAGATGGGATCTCACTCTGTCACCTAGGCTGGAGTTCAGTGGCATGATCATAGCTCACTGCAGCCTCAAATTCCTGGCACTAGTGATCCTCCCATCTCAGCCTCCCAAGTAGCTGGTAGTACAGATATGCATCTCAAGCCTGGCTTATTTTATTTAATTTATTATTTTTTTAAATTATTTTTTATTTACAGAGATGACATCTCACTATGTTGACCAGGCTAGTCTCAAACCCTGACCTCAAGCTATCCTCCCACTTCAGTAATCCAAATTGCTGGGATTACAGGCATTAGCAACCACCTCTGACTGGATTTTTATTTTCTATTGTTGTTGTCATTATTTTCTTTTACCATATGTTTCTTGTTTTGGAAATCACATAGAAATTACAAGAAGTTGTAATATATTTTGGAGAGTGGAAGTGAAAAATCTCTTTAAACGTTTGAGCTTACTGAGTGACAGAGAGCGAGAGCTAGAGAGAGAGAGAGAATGAGATTGTTGTCTTCTACATTGTCCAATTTTGTACTGTTCCCAAGTTAAAAGGCAAAATTACTTTTTAAATTATTTTTTATGTTTTCAAGAGACTGTAATCATAAATATTGGTGAAATTATAGGGAGATAACTCAGGAATAAGAATATAGACTGCACAAGATAGAAAGGCACGATGGGTGCCTTTTTTTTTGTGACTTCTAGATCCATTCTCTTCCTCTCAGTGAGCAGAACAATGACACTTAACATAAATGTATAATAGCTTTAATGAGGAAAATAAATAGAAAAATCGGTGTTTTTTCTTTTTTAAGCACACATTTGTTTTACTCAAGTGTAGCATATGGTATGTTAAACATTAGTTTTTGGGGTTTTGTTTTTAGCAGCACATTCCCAGCAACGTTTCTAACATGTGGTAATGCATTTTAATTCTTATGTGCCAGTTTACAACTATGTCAGCTTCTGTTGTGTGTAAACCGTATGATCAGCGTCAGGTAAGGGTGTAGCTGTTTATCGTTCTCTAGGGAAAAATAGAGGCTACTATGAAGTTGAGTAAAAAGGAGTATATTACTTTTTTTAATATAGAAAAAATATAATTGGTAATTTCTCAACTGTGGTGTGTATAAATCTAAAGCATGCATGCCAGCAAAATAAAATGTTTTATGCCATGAGAAAATTAAATTAGCGAATAATCTAACTTTCCTCATATAAAACAACATGAAAACAATGCGTATAGAAAATGTGTGTATTTATAATGCTCATTTTGTTGCTGTGGTTTTGGTCCCTTGCAATATATTTGTTTTCCTAGAACTAACACCTGAAGGCATTTCTGGAGGTCATTACATCCATTTCTCTGACTTAGAGAAGGTCTGAAACAACCCAAACAAACCAATTAATCACACAGCCTGAGTCTTATCTCTCACATTGGGGGAGTACTAGCATTGAAAATAACTACTACAAAGCCTTTCAAGAATGATTCCATATAAAATAGAACACCAAAACGCCATCAGTGTCTATTCACAGGTCCTCAGTTGTGGAGCCCCTCGGACATTATAATGTTCCATATTTTTTGTAAGTATTTCATTTTGATATTGTCATACTTAAGCCAATTTGAGGACTAGTGATGTGAAGTAAACATTTTTAGGCAGTCCTATAATCACTGATCATGGAATGTAACATCTCCTTAGTGCTGGCAAGAGAAGTGAAATGGGAGAGGGTGCAGCTAACAGAGATGCGATAAAAGAGTGTGCAGGACTTTGAATCTGCTAACCATAGCCTGCCCTGCTTCAACCTCACCCCTGCCTTCCTGCCTCAGCTTTCAGATTTTTTTAATAATAAAAGAAAAAGAAAATACAATCTTACATTCTGCTGCAATTAAATCAAATTACGTGTGGTTTCACACCAAAAGTTAAATGTTAAAGAGTGACAGATTGTTAATAGCATGCAATGTTTGGATTTCTTGCCCTTGAAAATCTGCAGCATGAATTTGTTGACCCTGCGTTTATCCCATGATTAGGAGACTTCATAGGCATTGTAAGATTCTGAAACTCAGGCACTCTGGGGTTCACATATCTCCATGGTTTAATGTTTAAGAAATATGAAGTAGAAAGAGAAAGGGGAATTAGAAACTTCCTCTCTCCAATTGCCATAACCTTTTCCCTACCTTGTCAGATAGTGCCTGGGGCAAGCCTAAAGTTAAGATAGCCCACATGTTATCTTTGTCCTAGAGATTTTGTCTCCATGTCTTGCCTTGCAAGAAGCTATCTTTTTCTCATCTTTCTTTGATTTTATTACAGTAATTATTATTCCTTTTTTAGTTTAAAAGTATCTACATAGATATTTCTAAATTAATTATATAAGTTTTGGAAAAATAACTGAAACTGGGAAGAAAAAACAATTCAAATACTTTAGAAAATAATGTTTTTTTCCAATAACAATTTTAAAGTATATAATTTGACCTTTATAAAGCACATTGTAAGGAAAACTCACATATAAGAGTTGTCAAAATGATGCTCAGAGGAAAAAAGTGGGAGACAATTTTGCATAGGGATCTGTGATGATTAATCATTAGGTAGGTGACCAAAATTGACCCCTGTCTCCAACAGGTCTTTTCCCATGTCTCCTACCTACAATAGTGACTACACGTAGGATTTCTTTTAGAACTTTAAGCAGAGAGTAGTTATTTCTAGGTAGAGAAAACAAACTTATAAATACAAGGCAATTAAAAAGAAATCATGTTTTTCTTCTTCTTAGAATGCTAGAAGACAATTATTTTCCGTGATACAAAAGTTTGTTTCACGTATATCATCTGCAGTACTGAGAGAGAAAGAGAATTTGAGTAAAACCCAAATACTGGGAATTTGATAATGCTTAGCCATCATTTCATAAAACACGGACCTTTTTCTTAAGCCCTTTTTTCCTCTATTATGGTTTATAAGCATATATGCATGTGTGCATACAGATACGTGTGTGGATATGCGTGTTTGTGTGTGTGTGTGTGTATGCTTATATACATAAACGGTAGGCAACCATCACAAGCTAAATAATCCAGAAGACAGAAAGCTAATATAATTTTCATTCCTGTCTATAATTTATATTTTTATGGGCAAAGAAGAATTGTTCACATAAATAACTGTATGATAATATGAAATATATACTTGAAATATATATATTTATTATTTATTTTTATGGCTATATTATAGTTGTACATATTTATGAAGTACATGTAATATTTTGATACAAGCATACAATATGTATTCAAATATGGGTAATTGGCATACCCATCAATTCATATTTATCATTTCTTTGTGTTGGGAACATCTCAGATGTATCTTCTAGTTATTTTGAAATAAACAGTAAATTATTAAGTATAGTCACCCTATTGTGCTACTGAACACTAGATCTTATTTTTCTACCAGCTGTATTTTTGTACCATAATCAAATCCATCTTCATCCCCCTTTCCCAATAATTTTCCATCTCTATAACCACTACTTTATTCACTATGTCCATGACATCAATAATTTTTAGCTCCAACATATGAGTGAGAACTTGCTATATTTATCTTTTTGTGCCAAGCTTACACTAAAAATAATGTCCTCTAGTTTCATCCATGTTGCTGCAAATGATAGGATTTCATTCATTTTCATGGCTGGATAATATTCTGCTGTGTATATATATCACATTTTCCTTATGCACTCATCTACTTGTTTACCATTAGATTGATTTCATACCTAGACTACTGTGAAAAATGCTGCAACAGTTGTAGGAGTGAAGACATGTTTTTGATACACTGATTTCCTTTCTTTTGGATCTATATCAAGCAATGCAATAGATGGGTCAAATAGTATTTATATTTTTGATTTGGGAAAACTCCATACTGTTTTTCATATTGGCTGTACTAATTTACATTCCCAGTAACAGTCTAGGAGCAATTAGCTTTCTCCACATCCTTGCCAGCATTTGTTATTTCTGTCTTTTTGATGATAGCCATTTTTATGGAGGTGATATGATATCTCACTGTAGTTTTGATTTGCATTCCCTGATGATTAGTGAATTGATCATTTTTTTCATATACCTGTTGGCCATTTGTATGTCTTCTTTTTAGAAATGAACTTGATATTTATGTATAACGGAAAACATTTTCTAGAGCCAAAAAAGGGTCGAAATTTACTCTGGAAAAAATACTATTGTGTTATACATTGAATTGAGTTCCATTCCCCAAATTCATATGTAGAAGTTCTAACTCCCTACTTCTTAGAATGTGAGTTTCTTTGGAGTTATGGTCTTTAAAGTGATAATTAAGGTTAAATGAGGTCACTGGTGCGGCCCTTAATCCATTATAACAGATACTCTTATATGGATAGGAGATTAGGACAGACATTGACAGAAGAAACACCATGTGAATACACCTGTAAAATTGGCCCTCAATGTAAACTCAAGAAGAGACACCTTCAGAAGAAACTCACCCTGCCTATACCTTCAGCCTTGGGCTTCTAGCATTCATAACTAATAAAATACATTCCTGTTGCTTGAGCCACTTGGTGCATGGTGCTTTGTTATGGCAACTATAATAAATGACAGAAATGCATATTAAATATCAGATAAACAGATAAACATACTGCCATTTGTACATGTAAATGAAGAACATTTTCATTGTTTACTTTTTTATTATTATACTTTAATTTTTAGGGTACATGTGCACATTGTGCAGGTTAGTTACATACGTATACATGTGCCATGCTGGTGTGCTGCACCCACTAACTCGTCATCTAGCATTAGGTATATCTCCCAATGCTATCCCTCCCCCTCCCCCCACCCCACAACAGTCCCCAGAGTGTGATGTTCCCCTTCCTGTGTCCATGTGATCTCATTGTTCAATTCCCACCTATGAGTGAGAATATGCGGTGTTTGGTTTTTTGTTCTTGCAATAGTTTACTGAGAATGATGGTTTAAGAATAAAGGATACATTAAAAATTATCCCAGTAAAAATATCATTAAGAGTACATATATTAGACCACACTCAGAGTTCCCTTTTTGTACTTCTTTTCTTTTGTTGCTTATAAAATCCAGAAAGCAATAAAAAACAATTGTATTTGTTTTTCCATTTTTAAGAAAAAGCAACTATTTCTATGTCATTTTCATAGCTGTTAAGCCTTAGCTATTGGGCCAAAGTTAGGGTCTTTTCTAGATCTGGCAAAAATAGTATTTCTTCACATTTCAAAATAAATAATTTATATAGTGCTTCCTTTGGATAATTCCCTGTAATTATTTTTTTTTAGATCACATTTTTCCTACTATGGCCCCTTATCTGAGCAAACATGCAAACTTGTCTTTAAACCACTCCGTCACTATCTATCTCTTACCCTACTTTATTTTCTCTATATGAAAAAACTCTACAAAAAAGTACCCCTTCTGACACGTATACCTACATGTTTACATGTGTTTTTACCAATACATGCATGCACACACTCACATACATTTCAGGAGAGTGGGTCTTGTTTTATTCATGTCATATATTATATGCTAGATATTTATTTAATGTCATTGTTATTTAACCTATTAGTTTGAAAGGGAAAGAGTCTGTCATTCACTTTTAGTTACTCATCTTTCCGTAGGTACAGCAAAGTCAAAAGGTTTTTGGCCTTGCTCTTTGATGAAATGCATAAATACATCCCAGTCTCCTCCAAAAAAGTTGGAAAGGCTAAAACATTTTCTGTAGGATTTTGCCCTGATTCTTAGAGATTCCAGAGCTTGAGAATTTGGTGATCTGAATTTGTATAGGCTCTTCTGAGACCCCATTCCACTTCTTGTTCCTGCATGGAAAATGCTGTCATTGTGTCTTTTATCTTAATTACCAGATGTATTCTTTCCAAATAATGGAAACAAAGAAAAAGCGTAAGCAAATAAAATCTGGACCCAGAAAAATAACATAAGCATTCTTAGATTTGATTTTTTTAAAAGCATAATTTTTCAACTCTTTTTCTTGCTCCCACTCCCACCATGTGATATGCCTGTTCTCATTTTACCTTTCATCATGATTAAAAGCTTCCAGAGGCCTTGCCTGAGTCCTAGCAGATGGTGGTGCCATGCTTGTATAGCCTGAAGAACCATGAGCCAATAAACTTTTTGTATTTATAAATTCCCAAGTCTCGGGTATTCAATTATTTGCAATGCATGAATGGCCTCACACAGAAAATTTGTACCAAAGAGTGGGGCATTACAGTAAAGATACCTGAAAATGTGGAAGCAACTTTTAAACTGGGTAATAAGCAGAGGCTGGAAGAGTTGGGAGGGTTCAGAAGAAGATAGGAGGATGAGGGAATATTTGGAGCTTTTTAGAAACTGGTTAAATGGTTGTGACCAAAAAGTTGATAGTGATATGAACAGAGAAGTCCAAGCTGAGGAGGTCACACGTGAAAGTTAGAACCTTACTGGGAACTAGAGCAAAAGTTATGTGTATTATATCTTAATAAATAACCTGGCTTCATTGTGTTTATGCCTAGAAAACTGTGGAAGATTGAACTAAAGAATAATAATTAGAGCATCTGGAGGAAAAAATTTCTAAGCAGCAAAGCATTCAAGACATAACCTGGGTGCTTCTAACCATCTATACTCAGATGCAGGAGCAAAGAAATAAAGTATAAATTTATATTTAAAGGGGAAGCAGAGCATAAAAGTTTCGAAAATTTGCAAAATAGCCATGTGGCAGAGAAATAAAAGCCTTTTTCAGGAGAATAATTTAAGAAGGCTGTGGAGCAACCACTTGCCAGAGAAATTTGCATAACTAAAAAAGAGCCAAGTGCTAATAGCCAAGACAACGAGGAAAAGGCCTCAAAGGCATTTCAGAGATCTGTGTGGCATCCTCTCCCATCAGAGGCCTGGAGGCCCAGGAGGAAAAAGTGGTTTCAGGGGCTGAATCCTGAAAATCCACAGGGGCAGAGCCTTCTAAGGCCTTGGGAGCTCACTCCTTATACACTGGGTGTGAGACCTAGAGTCAAAGGAGATTATTTTGGATCTTTACAGTTTATTGACTGTCTTGCTGGGTTTGGGACTTGCATGCAGCCTGTGACCCCTTTCTTTTGGCTGATTTCTCCCTTTTAGAAGAATGTTTACCCTATTCCTGTAACCCTATTGTACCTTGGTAATAAAGAAATTGTTCCAACTTTAAAGGCTTATAGGTGGAAAGAACTCATCTCTAGATGAAACTTTGGACTTGGGACTTTAAACTTTTTACTGATGCTGAAAGGAACTGAAAATTTTGTGGGATGATTGGCAGGGGATAATTGTATTTTGCAATGTGAGAACATGAGATTTGAGAGGCCAGGGACTGAATGATATAGTTTAAATAGTGTCCCCTCCAAATCTCATGTTAAATTGTAATCCCCAATGTTAGAGGTAGGCCTGGTGGGAGGTGACTGAGTCACAAGGCCAGATCCCTCATGGCTTGGTGTTGTCCTCCTGATAGTGAATAAGCTCTTGTGAGATCTGATTGTTTAAAATGTGTGACACATCCATCTCCCCACTCTCTATTGGTCCTGCTCTGGTCATGTGACATGCCTTCTCCTGTTTGGTCTTCTGCTATGAATAAAAGCTCCCTGAGGCCCCCCAGAAGCTATGCAGATGCTTCTACCATGCTTGTACAGCGTGTAGAACCATAAACCAAGCAAAACTTTTTTCTTTGAAAATGAAAAAAACAAGTACATTTTCCAAATTAGTGTTAAAATGTTAATATAATCAGATTATACAATATTTAACATAACCTCTTCTTAATATAATCTGATTCCCAAATTACAGAGAGGAGTTTTCCTATAAATACATACATATTTGTCCCTTTCCTGCTTAAAATTCCTCGGTGACTCTCATTGGTCTTCGGAAAGTCCACATTTGTAACATTACTTGCAGGAACCTTTCTAGCAAGGACTTATTTAAAAATTCATGCTACATTGTAACTAAAAATTTCACCTTGGGCCTGTGAAGTTTCTTTTCCTGTTTTGGAGTTCCAAAATGCTTAGAATAGTATTTCAGAATACCACATTTCATGTGATTATATCACAGACCAAAGTAGAGGCTGTGAGAATGTAAAGAGAATAAGTATGGGTTTTTCAAAACTGCATACTGTTTTTCAGCACGACTTTCAGCAGAATAATAATATAGCCACTCATCATTGCCCCGGGCTATACTCTCTCTGCGTGGCATTTTTCAGCGAGAGGGTTCAAATATTTCAAAGACACCTAATACTTTTAAAATGGAGGTGACAAATGCATGTAATTGTTCTCCAGACACTTTGTGCACAGCAGTGTAAAATTTGAAGTAATCAAATCAGGAAACATAGCCTTAGAGCAATTTCCTCAGACTTATGGTCACATTGAAAGCAATATATTCCTGAATTCAACAATGTGTGTGTGCATGATCTGAGGTCTCCAGAATAGTTAACTGAATTGTGGTTATTATATTAGTGATCAACTGAGGACTTAAATACCAAAGATGGGGGTGGCACTCCATGAAGACAGGCCTTATTAAGAGCTGAAACTATAATAAATGAGACAAAATAGAACACATTTTACTTAAATCTGTAGTAGTTTGTATTTTATGTAAGACTATGACTCTGGCTTCCTATTGTATCATGCTTTAAACTGTTTGTGTAAATATAAATTAAAACATGCATTTTATTTTTTAATTTCATTTCTGTTTTTAGTATTAAAGGGCAGTAAATGGAGAATGGTACGTAAGTACCTAACTTTGCAAGTGTATGGGTTATTTACTGAGGTTAGTTTTAAAAAAAACAGGATGAGACTATTTTTTAACAATATTTTATCATGGATATCAGTATACTGAAACACTAAGTGTAGCAAATTCCAATAGAAAATTCCCACAGGAAGCCTTTACCTTGTTTTCCTGCCAAACTAGAGGTGGCTACGCTCTGAATAATTCTAAATATGCCAAGATTTAAAAGTGCATGGTTTTCAGCACTGCACTTGAAAGAGCCTGATGCAGCAGAATTTGGTACAGTTCTTTTTTCACAGTGTTCAGATATTGCCCTGAATTAAACGATTTAACCACTACAGGTTTTTGAAAAATCTGTTCACATTTTCATTTTTCAAAATGCATATTTCTAAATTGTTTGCTTTATTTAAAAGGAAAGAAAAAACAAGGAATATTAACAGTAGAAAGGGTTGGATATTCTAACAATGTAGAGAGATCTCTCAAAATTTTAGGGCAAAAGTACTTTAGGACCTCATTGCAACTGGAGAATTATTATCTCTGTATCTCTTCTCCTTGGGGCCACATAGGCTAGATGCTCTGTTTTCTCTGCACTGCTTTATTTCAGTCTCTCTGAAGATGGCATACTGTCTTCACGCCTGCATTCATTGGATTAGTCATAGTTCTCTATAGATGGCAGCCTTACCTTTTTGGTCTACCTACTCTTCAACTTTTCACAGTTAACACAACTAAGTCCCTATGTTTCATTTCAAAAATGCCATGGAATCTAATTGGCCTGTTTTGGCTCAAGTTTCCACTCCAAGTTTAATCAGCTCTGGAAAGAATCCAGGGTCATTTGAAACACAGAACAGTTCAATTCAGGCTCTGACAATGCAAAGGCTAAGCATGAAGGCATATATAGAAAGCACATACTGGGATCTCCAGTATCTGATTCACTAAAATTTAGTTTACCTTAATTGAATATAGGTAAATTATATTTAATGAAGCTTTCCTTGAAGGGTTGATTACATCAAACTATTTGTTGTTTATTTTTACTGGTTGTAGTCTGTGAGTGAATCTTGATAGGAACTTGATTACTTACAACAGAGTCTGGGTAGAATATATTTATTTAGCAAAAAAATTAAAAGTTTATTGATTACAATTTACCACACTTTAGAAAGCGAGGCAGTAGGAAAAATCCAGGACTAGACAAATGAGCACGGATTGGTAAAGATAGAGATCAATTTATTGCTGAGAAGTGAAATCAAGAGAGATGAGGCCAGAATTTCAACTGGACATGCTGTTCTTTCTGTTAGCTTCCTGTTAACTAGACCCAATATTAGATTGAAAACTGTCCTTATAATGTGTACTATTCTATATAAATGTTTACATTTACTGTAAGTTTCTTTTTCTTACTAAAACTCATTCATGGCTTTTCAAAGATGATCTATATAAGTATACTATGCTATATTGTAGCTTGTCACAATTTAAAAATTAAATATCTCTTTACTAACATCAGAATTAAAACAGCAAGCTGTGGTTAAATCTTTATCTCTGTTTACCAAGATAACCTCAAATGAGTTATTACAACATATTAGTTCTCACTGCTCAATTTAAAAATATATAGATAGGAAATTAATTTTCTTTCATTGAGAAAATTATAATACATTTAATGCATAAGCTATTAATAAATTGTGTGCTAAACTGAATTTAAAATCACCTCCAACAAAGCCACCACCCTTACTACTAATAACATCTTAGATTACATGTGCTTCCGATTATTGTTCCAAATCTCAGTTGCTTCCAATTTCTGAGTTTTCTTTTCAGCTTTTATTTTGAAAAGCATGATGATCGTATTAGTCCGTTCTCACACAGCTATGAAGAAATATAAGAGACTGGGTAATTTATAAAGAAAAGGGGTTTAATTGACTCACAGTTCTGCATGGCTGGAGAAACCTCAGGAAACTTACAATCATGGCAAAAGGCAACTTCACATGGGGTGGCAGGAGAGAGAATGAGTGCTGAGTAAAGGGGAAAGCCTCTTGTAAAACCATCAGATCTAACGAGAAAAACATGGAGAAAACCATCCTCATGATTCAATCTCCACCTGGCCCCACCCTTGATGAGTGTGTATTATTACAAGTCAAGCTGAGATTTGGGTGGGGACACAGAGCCAAATTACCCAAGATTAAAGTATTTTTCTTTAATGTAGAATCATTTTGTAAATATAGATTTAAAATTTACAATATTCAAATTTGTGTTCTTGCTTAGAAAGTTTTAAGTTTCATGAAAACAATTTCAATCTGCTTAAGGAAAATTGAGACATAGCATGGTCTCTTTTTAGCAAGAGGAATCTATGCAGGCTACCGTTACATAGATTCAATTGCAGTTTAAATCCTTATAGAGTTACGGGAGTTATCTGAAAATTAGCCTGTGCATTCCTTAAGTTATTATAATGTGCTATAAAATGTAATATTGCCTTGTATACATTTCCTAAAGACATCAAAATTCACTAGCAATGGACATGTCAACTGAATATGTTTGCCTTTAAACTAGACACTAAGTGTTCATTGGAAATATCTCGGAGGGAAAAAGAGAAAATTATTGTAATTCAGTGAAGAAAACAAGATCTGTCTAAAATATGACAATGAGTGCTTATGATTAAGAGAGTCAGTTTTAAAATCTGTCAGGTATGAAATTTTCAATATCTATATTTATTCTCAAACATACTTAACACATCACAGATTAGTGACATTAAATTAGCAATTCAAACGTTTACATTTAAAAGGTTAACAATATGCAATCCTAAAATAGAAAAACATGTTAAAGTTTAAGATCATATAATATAAATCATAAAATTGTTAAGCAAGAGAAATATTATATCCCTTTGAAAATGTCATGTAAAACATACATACACAGTCATACACACATTGACACATTGGGATAAAGCTAAAAGCATGATCTGGAATAAGAACAGATTCAAAACCAACATTTTAAGAATGGTTATATTCTACTTACAATGTAGAATAAAAAGCATGTATGAGAGATAAATATTTCTGTCGAACTTATCTTATTTTCAATTTAGAGAAGATATTCAAGCAATTGTTCTCCATTGAAATGACATTTGGAAGTTTCACTAACTTTTAATGGAAAATAAGATTTAAAAACTTCACTTAAATCTTTATTTGTTGCTAATTAATGACCTTCCACACAAATTCATTATCTGAGTAGATTCTATTAGTGGGCTTTTGCTGCCTCAACCATCCACTTCTTTGTTCTCAATCATGCATTAGTGACACTTTTGCTCAAGGGAAAAAATGTATTAGTTGTTCTGAAAAGAGAGGATAATTTCAAAGAAAAATCGCCTATAACCTTATAATGCAAGATGCAAAGAAAATTAGTGGGGATTTGATCAGTCACAGAGTGCAAAGACTTTCTTTTTCTATAACTGAACTTACTGTAATTATTTTCTTTAATAGATACATTAATAGATGTATAGGGATATGTGAGTGCTTCCTGATAGTTCTGCTTTGAAATATTTGTAAGAAGGAAAAAACTCTACACACAAAATAAAAGCGTAATAATAGAAGGTCATGGAGTTTATAACCTATTGTGGCAGTTTCCATAGTGATTTCGCAAAGAGAAATACTGTGTGCTACCCAGAATAACCTCTATTACATATAAAGAGATAAAGAGACAAACCTTCAGTAAAACAATCATTTTAATGGATCTCAGGCTAATATGGCTCTTTTGCTTTATTTAGGTTTCATGGTCTTTGAATAGCATAGTCACAATTACATTCTCATTTAATGAAGTTAATTTTTTAAAATTTTGTGTACATTTTTAATCCTTCCAGAGAGTTAGAAACATAAAATTTATACTCATTGGTATCAGTACTTACGCTAGTTATGTCGTATTTGGCATTTCTTTTGCATAGAATAGTGCTGGAGCATAGTAGGTGCTTAATGAATATGTGTGCAAAACCTTACAAGTGTCCCCATTTATTTAACTAAGATTTTATCCAATTTCTACGGATAATGCAGGACTTCACCTGTAATGCAGGACTAGAGCAAGAAGAGGTGAATTGTGCAGTATGATCATGGGTCTGAACATTTAGTCATGTTTATCTTGGCCACATTCCAAACCTGATATATGAAAGTAAAGGTACATCTCAACATTTTGTTTACTGCATCAATATTTTATCTTCTATGTGGAATCTGGAAAGAGGTTTGAAGTAGAGGAGATAACAATTGTTGTTGCTTATGATTTCATTGTAATTTTATATAAGTTTTCTCATTTAAATTGTGCAATTCTGGAAGGTAATTATGACTAGCATAATAGGATTCCCAATCCAGATAGCAATTATTTCTTTAGTCCTGTCAGAACAATGTAAAGAAGGCGAAAATATATGTTAGCAATTGTCGTTCAACATGTGGGTTTGTATAACCAATAAAACTAATTCATAGAGCAAATATTTATTAAGCAGTGATCTGAAACATGAATAATAAGGCAGCAGTCTGTCAAATATTATGTAGATTGGAGCATTTCACTCAGAAGGAATAGCTGATAAGACTAAGGAGAGAGAAGTTTTGGTGTGTTTGAAGAACAACATACAGTGACGCTGGGCTGATTGGATAAGAAAGAAGAGGGGATTGGGTGTAGTATAGAAACAAGTAGTGGCATCATCATGACTGGCCTTTTAGTTGATGGGAAACTGCTATTATCCCATTATATTTATGGTGAACTGCCATTGGATAGTCTTAATTGTGGGATATGTAGACAGAAATTGTTGATGTTGTCAAAACAGAAAGAAAATACAGCCAGGGAATTTGTTTAAATAATTCAGAAAGATGGTAATGGCTAGAACAGTATTAGACATGTTAAGAAGAGGTGAGATTTAAAGATGCTTTGGATATATATAAATTTTTTATTTTTTATGTTTTTGTTTTTTTTTTTTTTTTTTTTGAGACGGAGTCTTGCTCCATCGCCCAGGCTGGGGTGCAGTGGCGCGATCTCCGCTCACTGCAAGCTCCACCTCCAGGGTTCCCACCATTCTCTTCCCTCAGCCTCCTGAGTAGCTGAGACTACAGGCGCCCGCCACCACGCCCGGCTAATTTTTTGTATTTTTAGTAGAGATGGGGTTTCACCATGTTAGCCACGAAGGTCTCAATCTCCTGACCTTGTGATCCACCCGCCCCGGCCTCCCAAAGTGCTGGGATTACAGGCGTGAGCCACCGCACCTGGCGCTTTGGATATATTAACAAAGACTTCTAGATGGATTATATATTGGCGGTGCAAGAAAGAGAAGAATTAGTGATGACTTCTTGGACCTGGGCCTGATCAATCTCAAACTCTTAAAAGTTTTTCCAGGACTCATTCTTGTCCCACCATGTTCTAACAGCTCAAGAGTTCTATACAAGTATTTTTATGACTACATCCTTTAGGATGTTCCATTGTAAAAGTTTGCACTGCATATACACAATGTGCATCTTCAGCCACCTATATTATTATCAGATTTGGCAACAGGAGACTATGTAAGCAGATGGTAAGGAGTAACAAATCAGCATTTAGAATTTAGAAGAATGAGAACACATAGTCACAGGAAGGCAAACATCGCACAGCGGGGCCTGTTGTGGGGTGGGGGGAGGGGAGAGGGATAGCATTAGGGGATATACCTAATACTAAATGACGAGTTAATGGGTGCAGCACAGCAACATGGCTCATGTATACATATGTAACAAACCAGCACGTTGTGCAAATGTACCCTAAAACTTAAAGTATAATAATAATAAAAAAATAATTTAGAAACATGACATTAGAGAAGTTATTCTCAAACTTGTAAGATGTAAAAATACTACTCATAGCATCATCACCAATTGAGGGTGCCATAAAAAAACAAATAAATGAATGTTAATTCTGAAAATATTTATTTCTCTAGTTTTCAATCACTGATTTATCTGTAATGCTTACCTTAAAGTCAGGTTAGATTGGAGTTCTTCTTGTTCATCGGTTTATTACTTTTTTTTTGTTTGTCTTTTTGTTTTACACATAACTAGGAAACTCTAATGCAATTGGGAATGGCATAGTCCATTTGGTGGCTATGCTACATAATTTTAAATATCTTAATCGATCCTGGAGCCACTATTTAAATAATGATTTCTAATTGAAGATTGTATTTATTGTAACAAGATCTGTGTGTCACAAGGAAAAGCTAAAGATGGGATTTATTAATGTTTCAGGCAGTAAAATGTAGTTATAATCCAGTAACTGAATTTTCTTTTGTAAAGTATTCTTTATTATGTTGCTAGCTCTGAAAGTGATTTTTAAATAAGTATAGTATCATTTATTTATTTCTTTATTTGACTCCCTCCCAAAATTAATTAATAGTCAATCCCACTGAGCAAGCTCTTGGCATTAGTGTAGTATTGCCATATTCACACTGCACTAAAAACTGGGAACTGAAGTGATCAATTTATTCAAGATGGAGATCTATGCTATCTAATAGAGTCTATCTTATCAACTGAGTCATCTGATCTCCAAGTTATTTTTAATGGCTTATTTCTAATATCTCACTATTACAGAAAATTTCGTAATGATAATCTTTACACAAAAGGGTATGTTGTATCTGCCTCATACCAACTTTAAAAAATATATTGTTAAACTGTTCAGAATATTGGAAACAATTATAAAACACAGCAGTTAAAAATTAAGTTACTGCCTACCATGCTGCTGGATTCAGTTCGACAGCATTTTGTTGAGGATTTTTGCAGTGATGTTCAACAAGTATATTGGCCTGAAGTTTTCTTTTTTTGTTGTATCTCTGCCAAATTTTGGTATCACAAAGAAAATGGTGCATATATACCATGGAATTCTATTCAGCCTTATAAAAGAATGAGATCATGTCCTTTGCAAGGACCTGGATGGAGCTGGAAGGTATTATTCTCAGCAAACTAACACAGAAACAGAAAACCAAATACTGAATGTTCTCACTTATAAGTGGGAGCTGAATGTTGAGAACACATGGACACACACAGGGGAACAACACACACCAGGGCCTATCAGAGAGTGGAGAACTGGAAGAGAGAGAGAATCGGGAAAAATTACTAACGGGTACTAGGCTTAACACCTTTGTGATTAAGTAACCTGTACAACAACCCACAGTGACACAAGTTTACATATAAAAGAAACCTACACTTGGCACTTGTAACCCTGAACTTAAAACAAAAGTTAAAAAAAAAAAGCTAAGTTACATCAACTAGCAATTAAAGAATTCATATTGAAAATAAACTCATCTATTCCTAATTATTTTACTATATTTTATTGTTGCCTGTGATCTGTAAGTTTTTATATAATGTTTTGTTACTGCAAATCTCTCCCAACTCCACACCCAGTGGTATAGTGTTACTGTATTGAATTATATCCTGTGAGTACAATTATACCCTGAAAATTGACAAATACTACAGATCAGGCTTGAATAAATGTTTTATTTCATATTTAGACTTACTGCAATAAAGGTAAAAAATTAATAATATTGATTAAAATAAATCATGTTTTTTGTATAGCTTTTATATCATGACTGGCACAAAATTTAAATAAATTTTCTTTCAGTGTTAACAGCTAATGTTTGATTCAGCAAAGGAGTTGCTCACATTCTTGACGAATAAAGAAAGCCTTAGCATATATCTTATGTTTCACTTTTTTTTTTGCTTGTTAATGTATACAAAAATATTAAACAAAATTTATGTTGGGATCACTTGAGAGCTGGTTGCTAAGCATTTATCAGCACGCCAGTACTTAATGTCTCCTTGTACACATGTGAGAGATTTTAAAAAGTATAATTCTAGGGGATTGATTGATGTCTTCCAGTTTGACTCATAATGCAGTAGGCATTAGTAGTCTTGCCTATGACTAATTACATATAATTGAAGTCTAAAAGGAAAGGAAAGAGACAGTAGAGTAGAAATATATTAAAGAAATTAAGACAGAAATTGTTGCAAATTTGCTTAAATTGTCCTCACATAGATACAAGAAACTCCGTGGATAATAAGCAGAATAAAGGGAAGAAAAACTACCTGTAGGTTCATGAGAGTAAAATTACTAAAAATCAGTGTTAAAAAGTAAATACCAAATGAAGCTAGGGAAAATAAAAAGACACATATGTAGGTAGGTGATCAGCTATACAAAATAATACCTGAATACTCTCAGAAACAATAGAGTTTAGAAAACATTGAAATGATATCCTTAAATTGTTGAAAATAAAAAAGTCAACACAATTTCTGTATTTAATAAAAATTTTCTTCAAGAAAAGGCAAACGAGTATTTCCTAAGAAAAGTTGGCCAGCAGACCTGGTCTTCACCAGCAGACTTGGTCATACAGAAATGGTAAGTGAAGTTTTCAGACTGACATCAAGTGCATCTTATCTACACTCAAGAATAAAGAGCAATACAAATAGTAAATATATGATGAAATATGTCTGCATTTTCCCTTCTTTTATTTCATTTAAAAGTCAGAAATGGTGGATTCAAAATGTTTGAGAAGTATGAATTTTATTATGGGTTCTAGAATCTAAACAGTAATGAGTAGTAAGTCAGTAAAATCAGTAGAACACTTACATACAATATAAATGTAAATTAGAGTTGCCAATTTTTACATCATAAGCTTTTGTGTGGGTGGTCAATTTGAGTTAAACATGACTGTTGACCTAAATCATCCATCTGGATGCAGAAATTGAAACTAACTAAGGCAGGGGATGGAGTGGACCATGAGACCAAAACCTAAAGTAAATATATGAATGAGGTATTAGTATATACCTCATTATATTAATTATAATATAATATAATAGTATAATATAATATAATAGTATAATAATATACTAATTAGTATATTATATACTAATACCTGAGGTATTAGTATAGTATTAATAGATTTAAAACGCTTAAAGGACATGCCAGAACACCAATGATAAATTTAAAGTAGATGATTGAGAACCAGTTAGATAACTCTTAAAATTCAGAAGGCTTGAAAAGGTAGATTATGCAGAAAATCCAAAAAGTGGTATCTTTGTATACAGTCTGTCTTTCTGCATGAACCCTGCTCTCCTAAGGTGAAATAGTGGTAGAAAGGGAAGTACTTGGAGTGCCTGCATGTGGCCTGGATTGTGTGGTACAGTTAATAATGTCTGATACATGCTTGAGAAGTCTAAAGGCTAGAAGATGTGGCAATAGCCTTGATGTGGTAGGGTAGAAATACATTTACTAATGCATGGAAGAATAATTAAATTTATCTCTCATCGAAATGTGTGAATCATGGGAGTAATCTAGATGGAACACATGAAAAATATTTTTGCTATAGGTGTACATTCTGAGAAAAAGGGTTTATCACAAGATAATGGCAGCTAAAGAAGAGATCACTAGAATGTGGACTGAAACAGACAAAACAACAAGAGAGACAGTTTGAATGGAGAGCTGACAAAGTTGCTGAAACAGAACTGTTTATGTGTCTCAAGAGTCTCACATGATGAATTGCATCTAAGAATTCTCACAAAAACCTCTTATGAGTGGATAACAGATATAGCAAGTTTTAAATATCAGACTGGTCCAGGAAGAAGACATCCTATGATTGTACCTTTTAACGAATAAATTCATCTCCAAGCTCAGAGGTGTCAGTAACTGCAGCTAGTCAGAAGAATGGGAGAAGGGAGAGGGAGAAATGAGTAGAAAAACAAGAGAAAGCATTAATTCCACCTAATATAGATTCTGGTTGGAGGAGCAAAGGGGAAATGGGTGCTTCTGAATGAAGGGCGAAGCTTGAACGAATATATTAAATGGGACATTAAATGGGACATTTAATATATTGAAGGGGACATTTAAATTACTGAAATGAAATTGGGTTTGAAGATATGATCATAATTGATCACAGGACTATCTACTAAATACAAGTTACCAGAGAAGCCTTGGGCTTGGCCAGAGTTTTCATTTAGTTATAAGGAAAATAGTTTCCCTGCCACATAAGTATTAAAGAAAGTGTGGGAGAGAAACATAAAGTTGTATTTTTACTATATCCCACTTAGCGTCACTGTTCAAATACAAATTATGTTCTTTAATGCATTTTCTCACAACTTCCAGATACCTAGAGACAACTATTGAGTATGTTGGAGGTCTCCCACAACTAATTACAGTTAAAGATTTAATGCACAGTTATAGATTATACTTTTCATAAGTATGACTTTCTTGAATTTATACACATATCCCAATGAAAATGGAAAGTGTTCAAATTTCATATGAGTGTGAGTTTTCATACGACTTTAGTCATATGTAAAATAGAATGACAATAACAATCTTCTAAGGTTGCTATGAGGTTAGTGGATAACTTATTCTAATGAATTAACACACCTTGATCATTTAATATACACAGTTATCACTGTATTACTATAATTGCTGTCACAATTAACTTATCTAATTCATTAACTTGAATTGCTTAGTTAGATACATGTGGATAAACTAATTGGAAGTGATCTTCATTACTCAATGTTCCAAGTTTTACTATATTACTGAAACTTCATTTGCCTAATTGAGCAAAATAGGGAAATTTTAGAATATCATAATATAGTATATTAAATATTAAGTAACTAAATTCCATAACAATATTGTACATTTTTAAAATAATATATTTACCAAGAAAGTTTATTTAATCAATGATATAGTAGTATATTTCTAAAATATAAACATAAGGATGAATGATATGTTTTAATAATGTATTGAGGTAAAACTCACATAACATAGAACTCACCACTTTAATCTGAACAATTCAATTACACTTAGTTCATTCACAATGTTGCAAAGTCACCTCTATATAGTATCAAAAATATTTCTTTCAATATACTGATTTTTTAAACAGTAGTATATTTTCATAGTTATTTTAGAAGTAAAACATCACTGAATACAGTACTCAGTATATTCTTGATATTTAAAATCATCATGGATTAAGATATTTTAATAAAAATTGATAAATATTTAATTCTCTGGATTATCATGAGCATTTTTCATCGGTATGTGATAGCATATGCAGTATATTCATGATAATAAGTTCATGAATTAATATATACTAAAATTTAATAAATTATATAAATTATTTTCAGCATTTTTCATTACTATGTGATAGCAAAACATTTTTAATTTGGAATAAGAAAACTAATTGTATGCAATATTTAGTTTAAGCAAGTATATTCTGTCATGAACATTATTAAAGCATCAAGTAAAAATAAATTTAGGTGAGTCAGATATGTTATACCAGCAATATATAAACATTAATATTTACCTCAATTTAAAAATAAAATCCAATCATAAATGTATTTGATCTAATATATTGCATAGAAAGTTTTGTTGTGAATGCTCATCCCTAAGACTTTTTATTGCTAGCGCATTGTGTGGTTACATTTATAATACACGCCCTCTTTCAGTATCTGAGTTCTGGCTAAGGGGAATTGGATGTGGAGGAATGTGTCCTGAGATAGGATGCTTTTGTAGAATATATGACAATCTGATTTACATTGATTTTAGAAGCCAGAAGAGAGGGGTTAAGAAATTAAAGTGGGACCAATTGGCTGGTGTTGCTAGTTGGTTTCTTTGATTGAGCAGCTGATGTTTTCTGGCACTGAGTATGGGATCATATTATTAGTTTGTTTTAATAGTGTGTTACTTTCACCTGTTTTTGTTGTTTTTTTTTAATTAAGTGCAAGGAGAGGATTACAAAAGGAAGGGAGAAAAGAAAATGACAACTCAGGAGTAAAAAAATAGGGATTTTGTATAGCTAGAATATTATAGACCTGGAAATGAACCAAGGCAACTGATATGATGGGCAAAACTGACTAAATTATAGGTGGTTTGTACCTAAACACACATTCTGTGTTTTCTGAATCTTCTAAGAAATGGAGTCATAACTGGGAGAATTAAAATAGGGTCTGAATGTATATCCTTATTTTGCTGTGCACACGTCTGAAACTAGGGCATCTACTACATGAGAAAACAATGCATTCAAAAATTGTCAGGCCCCTAAGCCTGTATTATAAATATTGTGTAAGCATATATTTTTAGATTGCAGTTTATTAAATAGGGGAATACATTCTAAAATTAAGAACAACTATGTAGAAAAATTGATATAAATAGTTGCAAACTATTCTAGTAATTTTCAATGGTAACTGCTGAATAAAGAACATTTTAGAATCTAATCTATGTTTGTACACTTACATCTTCTAGGAATAATAATGTCCATTGTTATATTATTTAAACACAATTGATGGTAACTTTAATTTATTATAATGAAGCCAAGTGTTACCACTGTTCAAGCATTAATATGCAACTGGTCACTTATGCATTTTCATATTCTGTAAAGTAAGAAAATGTACCGTTTGGGAGAATGAATTCTGCATAGAGAGGTCAGCTTCTGATATTGCTGCAAAATTAAGCTTTGCCAACACAACAAAACTTGTTTATTCAATTGTTAAGCTAAGTGACCCAAAATGCTAGAAAGTTATTCTAAAGAAAAGTTTGATTTCACTAAAGATGTTATAATTTAAAATGTTTGAAATGTTATTTTTAATTGACTATATTTTTTAAAATACAGGTACGTTTATTTTGCAAATACAAATAAAATCTTATCATCAGTATTATTTTTAGAAATTTGCTTTTATTATATGACAACACAACCCTGATAACTTTCCACGTGGGTAAACATAAAACTTTCTTTCTCGTTTTTAATGATTTTATAGTATTCTACTTAATATTTATAGTACTTTACAACTGTATTATAGTTGTTTTCTTATGTATTCACTTTTTGCATTAAAAATACAAAAATTCAGTGGACATTTGTAGGTGGTAATGATTTATAGGTAAAAATACATTTGCAAGTATTTTATTTTTTAAGATTGACTACTATAAGTAGAATTTGTAAAAGGGAATAAACTTTGAAATGTTAGTATCTACTTTAAAATAGATAACCACATCTCCCAATATGCAAGAAAGCCTCTTGTCCTCAAAATCTTGTAAAATAGAACAGTATCGAACATCTAGAGAGCAAAGAGTGGAAAATATTTTTGTGTCTGTTTCAAGTCCCTGAATGCTAGTGAAAGTGGTCATCATTTTATGATTAAAGCTTGTCTGCTTACATTATTTTATTTGATTTGCTATATTTGTTTTGTTTGGATTACTGCTATGTGGAGAATTTTCATATGATACTGCTGCTTAAAAATTATGGGTATATAGGTGTATATATTTATGGGGAGATGAGATATTTTGATACAGGCATACAGTGGTATAATAATCACATCAGGGTAAATGGGGTATCCATTACCTCAAGCATTTATCCTTTCTTTGTGTTACAAACATTCTAATTTTTTAAATACTTTTCTCCTTGAGCTAACCAAATTTTTACAGAACATCTTAGCTCAAACCTGCCTTCAGCAGAGCACACTTTCCATTCTATTTAGTTATTGGTTTCGGCATCAAACTATAGGTCCTCAGAGCTATTCACATTCAGCTTCTTCCTCTTTCCCGCCCATGTCCTTATTCTGTTTTTCTTCAATATTTTACATTTAACATAAAACATACCACTCATTTTGTAGTTAGTAACAATGCACTGTATATTTCAAAGTAGCTAGAAGAGAGAACTGGAAAGGTTCTCAACACACAGAAGTGATAAATACTAAAGGTGATGGAGATCCCATGTACTCGAATAGATCATTACATATTCTATACATGCAACAGAATATCACATATCTGTATCCCATAAATATGTAAAATACTATATGTATCAATAAAAAGGTTAAAGTGTCCTTCTTTATATACAAAACAAAAAATGCTACCCTCCTAATAGTTTATGAGCACTCAATTACTAACTATAACTAATTACTAATGACAACTAATTAATAAGTAACCCTCCACTGACAATGGTGACTGCTGTTCTAAACTTTATGGCAATTGCTTGCTTATTTTTTATTACAGTTTTTCTACCTAAGCATCTATCCCTAAATACTACCCTTAATTTTACCTGTGTTTTGAACTTCAGATAAATTAATGTGTAAATATTACATTTTTCTCTGGTCTAGCTCTTTTTTTATTAAAATGAGGCTTGTAAAATTTATCCATATTGTTTGTAAAATTGTAGTAAATGCTTTTTCATTGATATGCAGTATTCAGTTATATGAGTATCCCAATTTATTGAAACATCCTGCAACTGACGGACATTTGGGTTGCTTGAGCTAAGATTTTATTTACATTATAATATTGTACATGGTGACTTTTATAACCAAATATATCAGTTTTTCTCTACACTTTTTGAATATGTATCCTGCTAAAGCATATCTTCCCCACACTGGATAAATAAAAATAAATATCACATATTTTCTTCTAACCATTTAATAGTGTTTTTGCCTGTAGTCTTTTAACATTTTTATAAACGTGTTAAGAAACTTCGTTGAATTATACATCCATTTGTGGCAGGTTTTGAAAAACAAGCTTCATCATAAATTAAGCCTCTATATCTACTTGTATTTGATTTTTACTTTTTTGGTCACATGTATATTAGACTATTTCTCGAATATCAACACAAAACTAACTTCTTTGAAGTCATTTTTCCTACATCCTTTTTTTTCAAAAATAATGTAAGCATAGTAATAGAAAGCCTTTAGGAGGAAGTGTAATTTATGAAAGCTTACATAAAAAACTAGTTGGAATTACCTTGAATGCAACAAAAATTTGGTAGATATCTTTGTGGCTTAGACAACAGAAATTTATTTCCTACAGTTCTGGAAGCTGAGAAGTCCAAGATCAAGGTGCCAGTCAATTAAGTGTCTTGTTTCTGGTGAAGGCCCTCTTCCTAATTTGCAGATGGACACCTTACTGATATATCCTCCCCTAGCATGTGTGGAACGCCTTGAATGCAAACAGAAGTCTGGTAGGTATCTTTGTCATTTTGGGCTACTATAACAAAAATGCCACAAGGAAGTCAGCAGCAAAAGAGAAAAACTACCTTAAAATTTGAGTAGAAATAGTCTGCAAAACTGTCTGGGGCTGAACTCTTTTATGGTGGAAAAACTTTGCAAATAATTCCAATTTATTTTTATTTAAATACTATACTTGCCAGATGTGGTGGCTCATGCCTGTAATCCCAGCACTTTGGGAAGCAAAGGCGGGCGGATCACCTGAGGTCAGGAGTTCGGGACCAGCCTGACCAACATGTAGAAACCCCGTCTCTACTAAAAGTACATGGTAATCCATGTCTGTAATCCCAGCTACTCAGGAGGTGAGCCACGAGAATTGCTTGAAACCGGGAGGTGGAGGTTGCAGTGAGCCAAGATCACGCCATTGCACTCTAGCCTGGGCAACAAGAGCAAACCTCAGTCTCAAAAAATAATAATAATAACAACAATATACTCAATTTTTCTAAAGCTTATGAGTGACCCTTGGCAATATACATTTTGATAGAAAATATGATATCCATTTGAGATAATCATTGAAATAAATCTGGGCTTTTGTCTTTAAACTCCATTTATCTTATTTAATTAATTTGTTTATTTATTAGTGCGTACAGTCCTGTTGTTTTTGTTTGACCTATTCATGCGTTTCTCCCACCTCATTTCTTTGCAAAAGATTTTAATTTAATTTTTAAAGACTACACATTAAATCGCTTACCAAGATATTTTGGAAATAATAACAATAATAACAATAAAAAAAATTCCTGCTACATGGAGCTTAGGCTCTCGTTTAAAACAGCATAAAACAGAAAATAAAATCAGATGAAGAAGTAAAATATATAATACGTGAGATAGTAACAATGTATAAAGAAAATAGTCAGGAAAAGTGAAAGAATTGTTGAGAATATATTGCAATTTTAGACAGTGCCTGCAGGGAAGACCACAGTGAAAAGCAACAGAGTGAACTATATAGAAATTTGCTGTTTATTTTTCTTAGTGGTTATCCTAGATCAAAAATAAGAATCTAGGATTAAGCCAACACTGATGCTCTACAGTTGTTTTAATTGAATTGTACTCATAGAAATATCTTATCTCTTCAACTTTTATTTAAAATAAGAAATTATATTTTGTATGTTTTTCTCAAATTCTTGCATCCTGTAACTTTGCTTTGAAAAGATTGTTTAATAACCTCATTGTACAAATTAATTAGAAAATATATGGTAATAAACACAAAATGCATTATTAATAAATTATAGAGAAAAGGAAAAATGCGCAATAGTTTGGCAAACGCAATTAGTTTTTAAAACAGTGGACACAAGCAAGAGTAAAAATATGTCAGGTAAGAAACTAAGATTCTTTGCAACTAAGCAAAGATCTATTCAGACACTGAGTTTTCTCCTCACAGTTTCTGCTGGACTTACCACAAATTCTCAAGACAGCACACGTATTTTAAATAAATGTTCTAAAAGCAAAGTCCTGAGACATTACTTTCAATGTTATGTTTGGCTTTTTTTTTTTTTGGAGATAGAATCTTGCTCTGTCACCCAGGCTGGAGTGCAGTGGCATGATCTGGGCTCACTGCGAGCTCCACCTCCCGGTTTCACGCCATTCTTCTGCCTCAGCCTCCAGAGTAGCAGGGACTACAGGCGCCCGCCACCATGCCCGGCTGATTTTTTTTTTTTTTTTTTTTTTGTATTTTTAGTAGAGATGGAGTTTCACTGTGTTAGCCAGGATGGTCTCGATCTCCTAACCTCGTGATCCGCCCACCTTGGCCTCCCAAAGAGCTGGGATTACAGGCGTGAGCCACCGCGCCCAACAGAGAAGTTTGGCTTTTTAACAGCCTTGTTGATCTATCCTGATGACAAAGATTTTTTTAAAGAAAGAGGAGCCCAGATTGTTAAGTAAACAAAGCTGCCAAAAATTTTATCACAAAAAGTAAACCTTTGGAATTTTCAAAAGCAACAATAGAATGCAGAAATAGAAAATCTGTTGTCAGCTAGCAACTCAATTCCAAAAGTTTCATTTATCAAGTTCACCAAAGTGCATATTTAGAAATCATGTCCTTTGCATTAACATGGATAGAGCTGGAGGCATAATCCTGAGCGAATTACTTCAAAAACAGAAAATCAAATAGTACATGTTCTCACTTATAAGTGGGAGCTAATCACTGGGTATACATGAACATAAACATGGGAACAGTAGACAGCGTGGACTACCAGAGCAGGGAAAGGGAGGGGAGCTGGTTGAAAAACTGCCTACTGGGTACTATGCTCACTATCTGGGTGAGGGATACCCATGAAACAAACCTGCACGTGTATCCCTTATATCTAAAATAAAAGTTGAAAATTACAAAAAGGAAAATTGATATTTGAATGAGTTTTTCAAACTTCTATTGAAAGTATAAAATAATGCACACATTTTTCCAAGTGTTATACTACATGAAAGGTCAAATTACCAATCATATTCAAAGAGGTGCACCTCATAGACAAAATAAAATGTCATTTAGAAACACCTGTTTATCTTAATAAAATAAATTTTTAAACTAATTAAAATAAATTTAATGTAATATTCACTATATTTAAGCAATTGTTCATTTTTTTTTTAATGAAAAACATCCCCATTTTCCAATGCATCCAGGGGCTTCTACCAGGGAGATTTTTGAGGAGTGTGCTGATTAATGTACTTTTAGGCACTTCTAAAGTCTATTCTCACAGACATGTACAGGTTTAACTCAATATACATGTACTAGTATTAGGAGGGAGAAGGAGCAAAGGAGTTTGATTTATTATAAGGAACGGACTTATATAATTATGGAGGCTGAGAAGTCCCAACATCTGGTACCATCAGCAAGTAGTGAACAAAGGCCTGAGAAAGTGGAGGGCCACTGGTGCAGGTCCTGGTGTCTGAAGGCCCCAAAACCTAGCTTCGATGCCCAAAGGCAGGAGAACATGTGTATTCTAGCTCCAGAAGAGAGAGAGAGAAATCACCTTTCCTCTGCCTTTTTTGTTTTATGTAGACCCTCAATGGATTGGATAGAGTCCACCTACACTGGGGAGAGGAGATCTTTCTTACTCAGTCCATTGAATCAAATGCTATCCTCTTCCAGAAAGACCCTCACAGACATATTCAGAAATAAGGCTTTATCAGCTATCCTTTTTTTAAACTAATTAATTTATTTATTTTTGAGGTGGAGTCTCACTCTGTCACCCAGGCTGGAGTGCAGTGGCACGATCTCAGCTCACAGCAAGCTCCGCTTCCCGGGTTCATGCCATTCTCCTGCCTTAGCCTCCCAAGTAGCTGGGAGTACAGGTGCCCGCCACCACGGCCGGCTAATTTTTTTTTGTATTTTTAGTAGAGACGGGGTTTCACCATGTTAGCCAGGATGTTCTCGATCTCCTGACCTCATGATCCACCCGCCTTGGCCTCCCAAAGTGCTGGGATTACAGGCGTGAGCCACCGTGCCCGGTGGGCTTTATCAGCTATCTTAACCCAGTAAAGTTGACACCTAAAATTAACCATCACAGATAGCAAATAAGCACATGAAAAGATGTTCCAAATTATACATAATCAGAAAAACACAATGACAAAGAAATACTACTACACTCCTACTAGAATTGCCAAAAATCGGATCACCGACAAAACCCGATGATGGCGAGGATGTGAAGCAACAATAACTCTCATTCATTGCAGATGGAAATGCTAAACATGCTAAACAGTGCAGCCACTCTGGAGGACAGGCAACATTTTACAAAACTAAACACACTCTTACTATAAAATCCAAATTACACTACTTGATATTTATCCAATGAAGTTAAAATCTTATGTTCACACAAAAACCTGCACATATGTAGTTACTGCAGCCTTATTCATAATTGTCAGTCATTGAAGCAACCAAGATTTCCTTCAGTGTGTGAATGGATAAATATAATGTGGTACATGGAGACAATGAAATATTAAAAAGAAGTGAGCTACCAAGACATGAAAAGACATGGAGAAAACATAAATACATATTACTAGGTGAAAGAAGCCAATCAGAAAAGGCTACATATTGTATGATTCGACTACATGATATTTTGAAAAAGTAAAACTGAAGAGAGAGTACAAAGATCAGTGTTTGCCAGGGTTTAAAGAGAGGGATAAACAGGAAGAGAACAGAAGATATTTTGAGCAGTGCAACTGCTCTGTATGATCCTACAATGGTGGATACACAAACTTATATGTTTATCTAACCTTACAGAATAGTCAACACCAAGAGTGTACCCTAATATAAACTGTGACCTCTGAGTGATAATGATGTGTGAATGCAGGTTCATCAAATTTAATACATGTACTTCTCTGGAAGATGTTGATAGCTGGGGAGTATATACATGTGTGGAGGTAGTGAGTATATGGAAAATCTCTTCTGCACAATTTTGCTAAAAAACTATATTAAAACATGAAGTTTATTTTAAAAAGTAAATTCTGCTCATAAGTAAAATTTCTCAACCTATTAAAAAGGAGAATGTAAAGCAGAATTTACAGCTGACTTAAAAAAAATTAAAAGTATTTGGATGCCCTTTATTTGTTTCTCCTGACTGATTGCCCTGTCCAGGACTTCCAATACTGTGTTGAAGAGGAGTGGTGAGACAAGGAGTCCTTGTCTTGTACCAGTTTTCAAGGGAAATACTTCCAGCTTTTGCCTTTTCAATATAATGTTTGCTGTGGTTTTGTCATAGATGGCACTTCTTATTTGGAGGTATGTTCATTCAATACCTAGTTAATTGAGAATTTTTAACATGAAGGGTGTTGAATTCTATTGAAAGCCTTTTCTGCATCTGTTGAGATAACCACTTCATTCAATACCTAATTGAGAATTTTTAACATGAAGGGTGTTGAATTCTATTGAAAGCCTTTTCTGCAGCTGTTGAGATAACCATGTGGTTTTTGTCTTTAGTTCTGTTTATGTGATGAATCACATTTATTGATTTATGTATATTGAACCAACCTTGCATCCCAGGGATAAAGCCTACTTGGTCATGATGGATAAGCTTTTAGAAGTACTGCTGGATTTGAATTGCCCATATTTTGTTCAGGATTTTTGCATTTATGTTCATCAAGTATAATGGCATGAAGTTTCTGTATTTTGTTGTGTCTCTGCCAGGTTTTGGTATCAGGATGATGCTGGCCTTATGGAATGTGTTAGGGAGGAGTCACCCCTCAATGTTTTGGAATAGTTTCAGTAGGAATGTTACCAGCTCTTCTTTGTACATCTGGTAGAATTTGGCTCTGAGTCTGTTTGGTCCTGGGCTTTTTTTGGCTGGTAGGCTATTTATTATGGATTCAGGTTTAGAGTTCATTCTAGGTCTATTTAGGGATTCAATTTATTCCTGGTTCAGTCATAGAAAGATGTATGTGTCCAGTAATTTATCCATTTCTTCTAGATTTTCTAGTCTGTGTATTGAGGTTTTCATAATATTCTCTGGTGGCTGTTTGTATTTCTGTGGGGTCAATGGTAATATCCCCTTAGTTATTTCTAATTGTTTTTATTTGGATCTTCTCTCTTTTCTTCTTTATTAGTCTAGCTAGTGGTCTATTTTATTGATTTTGTTCAGAAAATCAACTCCTGGATTCATTGCTTTTTTGAATGATTTTTTTTTATGTTTGTGTGTATCTCAATCTCCTCCAGTTCATGTTTGATTTTGGTTATTTTTTGTCGTATGCTAGCTTTGGTGTTGGTTTGCTCTTGGTCCTCTAGTTATTATACTGTGATATGAAGTTGTTAAATTGATACCTTTCTATCTTTTCGATGTGGGTATTTAGTGTTGCAAATTTCACTCTTAACACTGCCTTAGCAGTGTCCCAGAGATTCTGGTATATTGTATCTTTGTTCTTATTAGCTTCAGAGAGCTCCTCGATTTCTGCCTTAATTTCATTATTTACCCAAAAGTCATTCAGGTGCAAGTTATTCAATTTCCATGTAACTGTATGAGCTATTTTGAGCTATTTTCTTAGTTTCAAATGTTATTTTTATTTCACTGTGGTCTGAGACAGGAAGAGAGGAAGTTAAACAAACCCTGTTGCAGGTGACATGATTCTATATCTAGAAAACCTTATAGCCTCTGCCCAAAAGATCCTTAAGCTGATAAACAACTTTAGCAAAGTCTCAGGATATAAAATCAATGTCCAAAAATCCATAGCATTCCTATGTGCCAGCAATAGTCAAGCCAAGAGCCAAATCAGAATCACAATCCCATTCACAGCTGCCACAAAAGTAATCAACTATGGAGGAATACAGCTAACCAGGGAGGTGATAGATCTCTACAAGGAGAACTACAAAGCACTCAACAAATAAATCAGAGATGACACAAATAAATGGAAAAACAGACCATGCTCATAGATAGGATGAATTAACATCATTAAAATGGCCGTGATGCTCAAAGCACTGTATAGATTCAATGCTATTCCTATCAAACTACCAATGACATTCTTCACAAAACTAGAAAAAAACTATTTTATAATTGATATAGAACCACAAAACAGCCCAAATAGCTAAGGTAACCCTAAGCAAAAAGAACAAAGCTGGAGGCATCACGTTACCTGAATTCAAAGTATACCACAGGGACACAGTAACCAAAACAGCCTGGTACTGGCACAAAAAACAGACACAAAAACTAATGAAATGGAATGGATCCCAGAAATAAGGCCAACCACCTACAACCATCTGATCTTTGACAAAGCTGACAAAAAAAGCAATGGAGAAAAGACTCCCTATCCAATAAATGGTGCTGGGATAACTGACTAGCCATATGCAGAAGGTTGAAACTGGACCCCTTCCACACACTATATACAAAAATCAACTCAAGATGGATTAAAGACCTAAATGTAAAACCAAAACTATAAAAGCCCTGGAAGAAAACCTAGGCAATGCCATCCTAGACATAGAAACAAGCAAAGATTTTATGACAAAGTTGCTCAATGCAATTGCAAGCAAAATCAAAAATTGACAAATGGAAAGTGCTTCTGCACAGTAAAAGAAAACATCAACCGAGTAAACAGACAACCTAGAGAATGGGAGAAAATTTTTGCAAAGTGTGCATCTGACAAAGGTCTAATATCTAGCATCTATAAGGAGCTTAAACAAATTTACAAGAAAAAACAAAAACCCCATCTTAAGAAGTGGTCAAAGGACATGAACAGACCCTTTTCAAAAGAAGACATACATGCAACCAACAAGCATATGACAAAAAGCTCAACATCAGTGATCATTAGAGAAATGAAAATCAAAACCACAATGAGATACCAAATCTCACAACAATCAGAATGGCTATTATTAAAAAGTCAAACATGCTGGCAATGATGTGGAGAAAAAGGAAAGCTTATACACTGTTGGTGGGAGTGCAAATTAGTTCAACCATTGTGGAAAGCAGCGTGGCAATTCCTGAAAGACCTAAAGACAAAAATATAATTGCTGGACAGCCAGCAATCCCACTTCTGGTTAAATATCCAAAGGACTATAAAATATTCTTTCTTAAAGACATATGCACACATATGTTCACTGTAGCACTATTCACAATAGCAAATACATGGGATCAACCTAAATGCCCATCAATAGTAGACTGGATAAAGAAGATGTGGTACATATACACCATGGAATGCTATCCAGCCATAAAAATGAATGAGATCATGTCCTTTGTGGGAACATGGGTGTAGCTGGATTCCATTGTCTTTAGCAAACTAACACAGAAAGATAAAACTAAATACCACATGTCCTCACTTACACGTGAGAGTTAAATGATGAGAACACATGGACACAGAGAGGGGAACAACAGACACTGGGGTCTACCAGAGGGTGGAGGGTGGAAGGAGGGAGAGGATCAGGAAAAATAATTAATGGTTACTGGGATTAATATCTGGATGATGAAATAATCAGTACAACAAACCCCCATGACATGATTTTAACTTTCTAACAAACCAGCACGTGAACCTCCGAACTTAAAAGAAAATTTTTTAAAAATGTAATATGAATGCTTTGTGTGTTTCACTAAAACTATCTATCCACCTATCTTTCTGCCTTTCCTTTTCTTTACTTTTTCACATATATTTAACCTTTTGATGTTTAGAATTTCCAAAGTGACCTGAAGCCAAAATAAATGTAATAAACTGTGCAAACCTCAAAGTTACTTAATGTAATAACATAAACATGCATTTTCATTATTGACCATCAATTATTATTGTGACAAAAATATAATTTGCTCTATAATGCATATAATTTGTTACTAATTATATATATATAAATGTATGTATATGCTTCCATTTACATAAATATATGAGTGTACATATGTATACATATAAATATTACATATGTGTTGCTTTCTAAAATAAACACTACATTTATTATTCTTTCTTGCAGGTAAGTGTGGCTATGTAACTAACTTTTGCTTAACGTATACCAAACATTACAGAATTTAGGTCTAAAAGTAAGGTTCTGCAATGGCAAACTTTAAAATACATACCATTTATTTAGTGGATAGACAATTAGTGGTAAGGACAGAGATTTTGTAGGAGAAAAATCCTGTGAATTATTTGAAATGATTGCTTTCAATACCTTGATAATTGAGCTCAAGCTTCTTAAATCCATCTCTATCAGAAAAACTTGATAAAACTCAGGGTATTCATGAATGTTGTCTGATCTCTTACTCTAAACAAAGTTTTTAAAGGAAGAAACAAACTCAGAAGACATCTAGACACGTTGTCAGCACACATGACAGGGAATGCAGCTCTTCTCAAAAGAACTGCCACTGCCTCAATTACACTGTCTAAATTGACTGACAGCCTGAACATTTTGAGTCCTTTCTGAATTAGCCAACTGCTTCCTTACTCTTCAGTTATAAGAGGTTGTTACGCTGAAGAGGCAGCCATAATAGAAAAAAAAAAAAAAAAAACTGTTGACCTAAGACTCCTTCAGGCCCCTCACATAAAAGCTTGTTTGGATATGGACAGGCTCAGTGGCAAACAACAGAGTAATGGTGGGTCCTTCTAAACCTAGGGGCTGCCAATGGTTATATTCTCAACGACGTTTTATTAATTAAGCAAATAATTATAACGGTAACTAGTCTATCTCTATACCTTCACAAATCTGAAATAATATTGGCAATATTCCCCAGAAAATAAGAAGATAAAGTTACAGTCTGTAATTATTTTCTTCAAAGCAAAAAACATCACAAAATCTGAGCAGTGAAATTACACCTGTTGTTATGACAGGCTTTTGACAATATTTTTTATTTTTATGAAACTAAGTGAAAATATTAAATGCAAAGGTTGATATGACAAATAAAAAAAGGAAAAGAATAAAAAACAACTTAAGGTGTTAGTAGACCTAATAATTCCGATGAACAGAGAAAAGTGGTTACATACGTGTATTAGTGTGCCCTAATTATCAGTGCCATATCACAATACACTAGCACTTTATAAAAATAGATTCAATGAGAACACTTTGACACAGGAAGGGGAACATCACACACCAGGGCCTGTTTTGGATTGCGGGGAGTGGGGAGGGATAGCTTTAGGAAATATACCTAACGTAAATGACAAGTTAATGGGTGCAGCACACCAACATGGCACATGTAACAAACCTGCATGTTGTGCACATGTACCCTAGAACTTAAAGTATAATAAAAAAAAATAAAGAAACTTAAAAAAAAACAGATTCATTATCAGAATAGAAATTATCACAACAATTCATTAAAATTGAACAAATACAGGCACTACTTATTTTATACTCCATGTTTGAAAACTTCAAACTCCATTTTAGAAAAGATTTTCTATTATATGTCTAATATATAATTCATATTTATATTAAACCACATATTTGCTAGTAGAGAACCTACCTTTTGCACCTAGTAAGGCATGAGTAAAAATTTTGTGTAATGCATACTTTTAAGAGTAAGGAAATTTTCAACATGGTGCAAAGTATTGTGCTATCCTTTTAAGCAACAAGTATCCACAATGGCAATGCCTTTACATTTTTCTCATGGTCATTTTGCCATCTTCACATCGTTGAATGATAAACTATTCATTTTGGAAAGAAAAATAAGAAAAGATAACTTAACAACAGATAATTTACTCTCAGACAAATACTCTCGCTAAGCATCTTCTTTTCTGACCAACATATGAAGGTACACAATAATTCACTCATTATTCAATAAAAGTTTTTTCTCACTATGGTGTGGCCAGAATTATTGTGGAGAACCAAAAATTAAGAGAACCAGAAGTGCTGGCTGGCTGTAATCGTGGACTGAAAAGACAAGAAGGTGAAACTTTCTCTGGCCACTATCTGTAGGCCAAAATAACTGGGTTCAGTACTGTCGAATATAGCCAGGAAGTTCAGTACAATAAAGATATAGTGTGAAAATCCATGTGAGGTCTTCTTAAAAGACATGAGTTCAGGGAGGGGAATTCTACAGAATTTGTGCATCTAGGATGATATAAGGTAAGAAAAATTGTGAATTATTTAGGAAAAACTGGAATAAAGGATCTATGTGAACAATTCACATCAATAGAGGCTGCAAAAGGGTTATCAGTCAAGGGTTTTTTATGCCTTGGTGAACAGTGTTGATATTATTTAGAGAGTATCTGCAAAGCTGTGCCACGAGATGAATGAACATATAAGAGTGAGAAATAATTAGGATGTATAGACAAATACCAATTCATTCAAACTGTAGCTGAGAATTTCTGGTATCTGCACACTTTAAGTCTACTTTTATGAAATAAGTGAAGGTTTCAAATGTAAATATTAATGTAAATAAAAAAATAAACATAAAAAAGGAAATAGTGTATCAAATAAATATGTTCGGAGCCATTCTTACATATTTCCAAATTGTCTAAAAAAGTCAATGCTTTATATAAGATATGTGCATCTGAGTTGATTAAATTATGAGGGAATCTTTTAGTAACATATATGAAATGTTTGTAGAAGACAGTGTTCAAAACGGTAGAAAATTTAAAAGCACAAACTATTTAATGTGCTATATTTTTAGATAAAATGTACATGTTCACGTAATCACAGATATATATTTATTTGCTTCAAACATTGATATACTATTTAAAAAAAGGCTCACATGTAACAAGTGATTGATACAGTCTTTAAAATAGAAAAAAAGTCTCATATAGGTTAATAGATTATTTAGAGCATAAAACTTTCTATTAAAATATTACATATCTTTGGAAATGATAAGCTAACATTTGGAGGGCATATTATTAAATGTGCTATGAATAATACAATTTTTAAAAACACCCTATTAAATATAGCTAACAAGTTGACTTATTTCTTGAGTGAAAGTTGAGAATATTTGGATATACTGAGCAGGTATTATTTTGTAATTATTTATGTTTAAGCAATTAATATTAATTTAGAAAATATTTTAAGGTAAGAATAAATTCAATTTGTATTATTTATGATTTGAATATATTAAATAAACATTTTTATACTACTGTTAACTAAACATATATATGATAGTCAAATTTAGGTGTTATCAGCTATTATATCTAAGGCATATATGTAAGTCATATGTAATAACAATAACTTTTTTCATCTTTTTGTAATGGGAACCAAAGAAAATTTAATTAAAATACAAAAATAATAGTACAGCATAGACAGCTGTTGGTGCAAGATTTACTATTTTTGTGTGTTGTTTTATTGTTTTGAAGAAATACAAAAAACAAATGATCATAAAAGATACATATGTAATCGACTGTAGAGAATTAATAAACATTTCCATCAAATTTGTCTCAATTCTCTGTAAAAAGGAATCAAATCTTATAATGCCCTTCACCTCACTTACTTGAGGTAATCTTACAGTGCACTTATTTGGCACAAGGGGCAAGTATATGAGATCTAAATCAATATATGGTATATTGAGTGTTTTTATTCTAATTGAGTATATTTATATTTCTTTTCCTTTATGATTTCTTCATTTTATGTTTTGTAAGAAAACTTTCTTGACTCCGAGTTGGAAAAGATATTTTAGTATATTTTTATATTCTAAATTTGATTGTTTTAAGTTGTATATTTTCCTATAGAGAAATGATATGTTTTGGCTGTGTCCCCACCCAAATCTCACCTTGAATTGTAATAATCCTGATGTGTCAAGGGTGGGGAAAGATGGAGATAACTGAATCATGTGGGTGGCTTTCCCCATACTGCCTTCTTGGTAGTGAATATGTCTCATAAGATCTAATGGTTTTATAAGTGGAAGTTCCCTTGAACAAGCTCCCTTGCCTGCTGCCATGTAAGACGTGTCTTTGCTCTTCCTTTGCCTTCCACCATGATTGTGAGGCCTCCAGCCATGTGGAATTGTGAGTTCATTAAACTGCTTCTCTTTATAAATTACCCACTCTCTGTATGTCTTTATGAGCAGCATGAGAATGGACTAATACATGGTATTTAACTCATTAAGGTTATAATGTTTGAATATGGTATACTATAGTGATATTGTTCTATTTTCCATATGAGAAGCTTAGATTCTGCAAACTATTTATTATTTATTTCATCTCTTCCCAACTGATTTTGTCTCCAATATTACATCTCAAGATTCCATATATGTGTGCATAAATGCTGACTGTTCCGTTTGATTGAGCAAGGCATTCATACAGCATCCCTGTCCAGTACTATCTGTTCTTAATAACTCTACATATATCTCATCTTAATATGTGTTTTGGAAAGCCTCCATCCTTATTTATCTCTTCTAGAATAGTATTAGCCTTGTTTCTTTTTATTGGCAAATAGTATTCCATCTTATGGTTATAACAAATTTAGTCTATTAATTTACTAATTGATGGATGATTAGGTTGTTTCTGCTTTTTAAAATACTATAAATAAAGCTACTATGAATATTGATATGCATATCTTAGTGTGGGCACGTATTTTTATTTCTCCTGGATCAATACCTGGAAGTAGAATTTCTGTGTTGTACTTAACTTCATTTTATAAGATTTAATGTTAGCTACCTTTACCTGGAGTTAAGAGGAGTGGTTTAAAGCCTGCACTCACTGTGCCATTTTGTCTGGAAAAGAGGGAGTGTGATTTATGAATTTAGAAATAAGACTTAAACTAACTTAAAATTCAGGAGTTTCCTAAGTTATAAAATGCCTCAAGAAACTTTAGCATGTTCTGTTTTCTTTCACAGTAGGCCTAAGGGCTTTTTATTAATATTGTTTCATTTTAAACCCCCAATATAGGTACCTAAAGAGCTTTATGAGCAGGAATATTTCTTTATTACCATAACCCTCCTCTCCTGCATATTAACCATTATTTATTGAATACTGAATGTGTCGGGTATGTGCCGTATACTAGGCTTTTGATCTATATCTGTGGTATGCATATGTAACCTGTATATCATATACAAACAAACACCTTGTGATATGGCTTGGATCTGTGTCTCTGCCCAAATTGCATGTTGAATTGCAATCCCCAGTGTTGGAGGTGGGGCCTGTTTGGAGATGATTGGATCATGGCGGGGAATTTCCCCTTTCAGTGTTGTTCCCATGACAGAGTTCACTCAAGATCTGATTGTTCAAAAGTGTGTGGCACATGCCCCTTTTATCTCTTCTTCCTCTTGCTCTGGCCATGTAAGACGTGCCAGCTTCCTCTTCATTTTCTGCCATGACTGTAAGTTTCCTGAGGCCTCCCCAGAAGCCGAGTGCATGCCAGAATTTTGCTCCCTGTACAGCTCGTGGAATTGTGAGCCAATTAAACCTCCTCTCTTTACAAATTACCCAGTCTCAGGTATTTCTTTATAGCAATGCAAAAACAGATTAATACACCTTGTAATATTCCAAAAAAGAAAAGTTACTCCAATGATCTATTTAAAGTAACTAACTAAGATTCCAAGAGATTATGTAACATACCTGAGGTCACCAAACTAGACATTGGCAGAACTAGGACTCCACTTTAGATCTCTCTTATACCAGAGTATGGTACACTTCTTAATTTCTACATTATCCTATCTAAAATTCTTTATACTATCTCCAGAGATGAACATGATATCATGTGTTGTAGGCTGAATAATGGCCTCCCAAAGAAATCCATGTCCTAATACCCATAACCTGTGAATATGTCACCTTATGTGGCAAAAGATACTTTGCACATGTGTTCTAGTTCAGGATCTTGAACTGAGGAGATTATCTTGATTTGTACGGATGGGCCCAATGTAATCACAAGGGTCACAAGGGAGGTGGAGGAGGATAGTCCAAGAAATATTATGTAGCACTAATGCAGATGCCAGAAAGGAAAGAAGACTCTACATTGAAGACTTTGAAGATGGAGAAAGGGGCCACTAGCCAAAGAATGCAGGTGGCTTCTTGAAGCTGGAAAATGGCAGGATTCTCCCTTGGAAATTCCAAAATAAATATAGGCCTAAAGACATCTTGATTTTAGTTCAGTAAACTTGATTTTGCCCTATGATCTTGAAAACTGTAAGATGATTATTCTGTGTTTTAGGTGACTAAGTTTTTTGCAATTTATTTTTATTTATTTTATTTATTTTTTTTGAGACAGAGTCTCACTCTGTCACCGAGGCTGGAGTGCAGTGGTACGATCTTGGCTCACTGCAAGCTCCGCCTCCCTGGTTCATGCCATTCTTCTGCCTCAGCCTCCCGGGGTAGCTGGGACTACAGGCACCCGCCACCACGCCTGGCTAATTTTTTTGTATTTTTTTAGTAGAGACGGGGTTTCACCGTGTTAGCCAGCATGGTCTCGATCTCCTGACCTCATGATCCGACCGCCTAGGCCTCCCAAAGTGTTAGGATTACAGGCGTGAGCCACCGTGCCCAGCTGTTTGTCACAATTTATTACAGCAGCAATGAGAAACTAATACATGCCAGGCTTCCCTTTTTTTATTGCATAAGTTTCATCTTTCTTACACTAGTATCTCAATTCCTCTGCACTCTGATATCAGTTGTATTATAGTCTTCCTTAAAAGCTTTTCAGTGATGCTTTATATTCTAAGCAAGATTAAATATTCACTGTTCCTTGAAATATTCACTATTCCTGATTCTCACTGGATTCTCTGCTTGCATTCATTCTTCATCTCTAGCACTTTCTCATCTCTCTTATACAATCATTCATCACCAGTTTAATTTATAGTTCACCATGATGGTTTTATATAATTTTATTGATTTTTATCTCTCTTTCCCTGTGTTCCATTAATATGTGTGATTACCCATTTTGCTTATATATGGTCTTCTAGTAAAGTCTTGTAAGAAATTATTGCACTCTTCCCTCAACTACTTTTTATAAGATGAGCACAAGGCTTGTTTATATTTCAGCTCATCTTAAGGACGTTAGCAATGCCTCTAAAAAAGCATGAGTATTGCAAAGAACAGAGGCCATGCAAATTGTTTTGAGTACGGGTGGGGGGGGCATTTTTGTGAATAAATACTTGTTTATATAAAATCCAAGCAAGGAGTGGAAAAAAAAAAGGAGTCAGGACATAAAGAATTAATTACTAAACATTAAAATATTAGAAGCAAGAGCATTTTATTTCAACAAATAGTCTGTCATCTTATTTCCCACTGTCACCAGTCCCTCTAAAGTGTTGACCTTGCTCACATATTACCAAATAATTCTGCTTTAAACCTAACTTTAAAATACCTTTCAATTCAAGTGCACCTAGGTGTTGGATCCTTTAGTTCAAATTATCAAAAGATAATGAATCTAATTTGTCACTGATTTGAGAGTCTGTAGTAAGGTACACCTTGGTTTAATTAGCTTTACATACGGGTGGAGATGGGGTTAAGGGCACAACATAATACTGGTTTTTCTATGGCTGTGACTAGGGAAGTTTAATTAGAAAAGGAAGGTGTGACTACATGGAATTTGACAAATACTACCTCAAATCACAAAACATAAATGAAATGATAGTAATTTCCCTCATAAATAGTCATTCATAGTTTAATAATTTGAATAGTTTGTTCACTGGATTTCAAATTAAGACATTAAGTAGATGAAATGCCTATTTGTGTTTTCTTGCCTTTTTAGCCACTGTAAAAAATTTACATAAAAAGTTAGTATTTTTAGCCAGAATTTATCTATGTAATTGGGTGTAATCTGTGTAATATAAGTTTATGATAAAAGTAATTGCACTTTTATTTGCCTTTTAGGATTATTGGTTTAATGATTTTATTAGTCCATATTTTCTTAATTTATATTACTGTGACACTTATAAGCAATTAAGCAGAAATAAACATGTTATTCATAGAAATCCTTACACTAATAACTAAAATGCAACAAAAATCTGTGAAAGGTTTTACATGCATTTATTCCATTCAGCTGCCTTCATTTATTAGCTGTATATTGGATCATTTCGAAGCCTTTTAGGCTTAAAAAGATATGTGTATACTAGTAATAGCTTCTAAGAATCTATTGATATAATTTTATTATAAAGCAATAGATTAGGCTATCAATTTGAAGTACAGAAATTTTAAAAAAATAAATAAATATTTAAGGAGATTTTTCAAAGTACTCACACGAAAACTTTTAGTTCAAATTGCAATTGTTGTCATTCGTTTACTCTAATTTCAAAAAATTCAGTAAAGCAACACATAAGAGCTATTACATAAATGTCAAAGTGAATAATAACTTTTATTTTAATGTTAAAGTTCTGGAATTTAAAGACCCAAGAATGAAAATCCTATTTTTTGTTTTGTTCTGTTTTGTGTGGTTTTTTTTTTTTGTCTATAATTATCCTGCCACCTCACATTTATATTCCCAAGCATTTCTTTCTTTATGTTTAAATATTAGTGTTCACTAGGGTACTATTTGTCTGTGAATTGTTCCTAGCTGAATTTACCTAAACCATAATATCAATTAATACATTCTATAAATCTAAAATCTGTATCTTCAGCCAAGGTTCTCTGTTAAGATCTTAAGTCAGACCTAACTTCCCATGGTACATAAACACACAGATACTACACAACTAACTCTGAAACTAAGATAGTAAAACTGAACACATAATATTTACCCTTTTTTTCTGCTTATGCCAGTACTACATGTACTGTGCTAGACACCTTCTTTAACTCTCTCTGAGGTGGATTATTTGATGCATCACTACATCTAGCTTTAAGACTGAGAGTTTATTTCCCTGTGACCTGGAGTGCTAATAGCAATAACACCTCAGCCATCAGCTCTCCTGGGAAAGTGACATCTCAGAAGGGAGGCATTTCACCAAATGCGACTTCTTCTTCCTGGGAAGCCCACACTCAGTGTTTAATGTGGGAGTATGCATGCCATCCTCCTTACTGAAAATGGAGCTATTTTAAAGGGCTTTCTCAGCTTCCAAGCTAACTGTAGGGTCAGCATAGATTTTTTTTTGGAATTGCATATTGTCCAATTTCTGCCTCTGCCCAAGTCTATTCCAAATTTATCCTGTAAAAAGATGAGAAAGATGTAAATTTGGAGTCGGATTACTTACTACCTTGATGGCAATAATAACATCGTTATAAGTGATAAAGAAAGCATTGATGGTACCTGGCACAAGGTAGTATTGCCATTATGAGTTTTTTTTTAGCAATGGTAAGATAAGCTAGAATTCCAATGCAAAGAAATTTGCTAGTAGGTCCAATGTATCAGACATTGGAGATATATAAAGGGAAACATTAATTTTAAGGACAACAGGATTAAGAAGTTATTGCTGAGTTTAATGATGTATTTGCAAAAACAATATGAAAAGGCTGAGAATAATTTATCAGGTACAAATAGCTACATGTGAATTCCAGAAGGCCTCCTTAGCAGGATTTAAAGAGGCTCTCATCTGCTGAAGCTGGAGGGAAGAGAAATCTGGGTGATATGCTCCTGACCTAATAATAAAAAGAGCAGATCTCCAGGAAGGTTAAAGTCTCTACCAAGGTAAGTCTGCTATGGCTAGGTCAGGGCATTTGTTGAGAAAAATATAGGGTCCTCATATACAGAATAAAGAAAGAAAACTCTGACCTAGTGTTTTCTCTCACCTTCTCTCCTACCTACTAAGTCAATGACTAGGGTTATAAGTGTCAACATAACCTCTTTGTATATAAATCCTCAACCTGATAAAAGAACAAACTAACTATATCTCAAATTACCTACAGAATCCAACCAATATGTACTGGCAGAAGCAAGAGAGTATTCATGGAATTACACCAAGTGGAGAGAATATAATGGTGAATAAGGAACTATTTATTGATTTGAAAGCACACTCATAGAATTCAGGATGGAACCCCCTGCTGAGTACTCTAGAGGATGATAAAACACATTGCTAAGATGGCTCCTGGAAGTACAGAAACATAATAGTGCACATTTTGGTGTTGGAGAAATGCTGAAATTGCCATAACGCATGGTGGAGTAAGGGATAAAAGGCTTGGGAAAGTAAGCATGGTAAAGTGGATACATTATGTAAGACTAGAAGATCCACCAGATCACTGCGTTCCACAGAAGGGCAAAAAGCCAAGAAAGAATGTTCTTGTGAAAGGATTACCAATATTATAAATAACTTCAAAAATTTTCCTTTGCTGGCTAGGCTAAAGGAGGAAGATGCAATAACAGAACTAGACTAATTGACAGCAATAGGGAAAGTAGGACCTCTAAACAATAGAGTTCAGATGATGGCAGTTCAATATCAAGAGAGCAGGTAGATGGATTTATCATAATTAGAGATGAAACAGTAGCAACTGGGGGCAGGGAGAACCTAACTGACAGAGTATTTGAGATAATAATCTGACTCAGCATTACTAGGAATAAAATATATAGATGAGGGAGGGGAGGTCTTTCTCTCAAGTTTATTTCTTATTGGGAAAGACCAGACAAGAAATAAGCTGATAGGAAAACACAAAAATAACATTATTTCTGTGATTGAAACTATGAAGTAAAAACGTAGTAAATAATAGTTATCATGAGAGGCTACTTTAGCTACTGTGGTTGGAGGAAACATCTGAGAAGACCTGACTTGTGTGAGTCAGTTTTGCAGAGAACCGGAGGAAGACATGTTCTGAAAAATTAAGCAGGATATTAGTTGACGGGGAAACCAGGTCACTTTGACAAAATTAAGTGTGAATAGATTTTTAAGAAGTGATACAGTGTTATATAAAGGGAGAAAATTTCAGGCCACGTGAACAACTGACACAGAAATACTGAGGTAAATGTATGTGGAGATCTGAGATGTTACAGAACAGTGTGGGGAGGGGAGAGGCTCACTGTGATTACAGCAGAGTTGGGGACAGAATAGAGTAGCTGAGATCAGGGAAGCAGTTGGTGCCATACCATTTTTTAAAGTTATATATATTTTTTATTATTATACTTTAAGTTCTGGGGTACATGTGCAGAACGTGCGGTTTTGTTACATAAGTGTGCACGTGCCATGGTGGTTTGCTGCACCCATCAACCCGTCACCTACATTAGGTATTTATCCTAATGCTATCCCTCCCCTAGCCGCGCACCCCGCTGACAGGGTGTGTGATGTTCCCCTCCCTATGTCCATGTGTTCTCATTGTTCTATGCCCACTTATGAGTGAGAACATGCAGTGTTTGGTTTTCTGTTCTTGTGTTAGTTTGCTGAGAATGGTACCATACCATTTTATGTGAAGTTGAGATAATGATATAGTGGCACTATCTAACTTTGATTTTAAGAGTTTTATTTTAGCTCCTGGGTGGAAAATAGTGTTTGTATGTGCAAAGATAAAAACAAACAATAAAGTTAGTACAGTAGTCCAATAATTCAAGGGGACAATTATGGTGGCCTGGCCCAGGGTCATATCAGAGTATTTGTTGAGAAGCAGATGGATGCTGGGTGTATTTGAGAACTGAGCAAACAACATTAGCTACTGGAATGGATTTGGAATTGCCAGAGAAGGAAGACATTTAAGGATAAATACAAAGTTTTTGGTTTGAGCTACTTGGGGAAGGAGGCTGCCATTAATTGAGACAGGATGGATTTTTGGAGAAGAAGATTTAAGACAAAGCATAGGTGCTGAGCTGAACACTCGGAAGTTTAAGATGTCTGTTGATCACCGAAGTAAAGATATAATATAAGCTCTGTTATAGATGAGTATTGAGTTGAGTTTGTTGATTTGAGAAATTTTGGAGTCGTTCATTTATCAATGGAACTTAAAGCAAGGCTTTAATATTCCATAAGCAGTGCTTTTATTTAGTAGTTTGATATATTACTGTTTTATTTAATTTTATTACTACATAATGATTTCACATATTTCTGAGGTACATGTGATATTCTGATACATGCACACAATATGTACTCATTCAAAAGATAACTGAGATATCTATAACCTCAAATATTTATCATTTGTTTTTGTTTTGGGAACGTTCCAAATCTTTCTTCTAGGTGTTCTGAAATACGTAATAAACTATTGTTAACTATAGTCAGGCTTTTTTTTTTTTTCTTTCAAGTCTTACTCTATTCTCAGGCTGTACTGCAGTGGTGCAATCTTGGCTCACTGCAACCTCTGCCTCCTGGGTACAAGCAATTCTTGTGCCTCAGCCTCCAAGTAGCTGGGACTACAGGCACATGCCACCATGCCCAGCTAATTTTTGTATTTTTAGTAGAGACAGGGTTTCGCCATGTTACCCAGGCTGGTCTCCAACTCCTGACCTCAAGTGAGCCACCACCTCGGCTTCCCATAGTGCTGGGATTTTAGGCATGAGTCGCCGCGTATAGCCAGCCTGTTTTATTGAACACTAGAACTTATTCTTACATAACTGTTTTTTGGTCCACATTACCTCACCTCTGTTCATTTCCTCTTCCCTTCTACATTTCCCAGACTCTGATAACTACCATTCTACTCTCTATCTCCATGAGATCCACTTTTCTGGCCCCAACATATGAGTGAGTACATGTGATATCTGTCATTCGATACCTCAACTATTTCACTTAATATAATGTCCTACAGTTTCATCTATGTTGGTGCATATGATAAGATATCATTTTTTCTGTGGCTAAATAGCATTCCATTATGTATGTGTGTGTGTGTGTATATATATATATATATATATATATATATATATATATATGTATGTGTGTGTATATATATATATGTATATATATATCAATATACTGATTTCCTTTCTTTGGATATATAGCCTACAATGGGATCACTGAATCACAAAATACTTAGGAATAAATGTGACCAAAGAAGTGAAAGACCTCCATATTAAAAGCTATAAAACACTGATGAAAGAGATTGAAGAGAACTCACTAAAAATGGTAAGATATGTCATGCTCTTTGATTGGAAGAATTACTATTGTTAAAATATCCATACTGCCCAAGGGGATCTACAGATTCAATGCAATCCCTGTCAAGATACCAACGAAATTCTTACAGAAACAGAAATACAAAATGTATATAGAACCACAAAAAAACTCCAAATAACCAAACAATCCTGAGCAAAAAGAAAAAAACTGGAGGCATCACATTACCAGAATTCAAAATAAACCACAAAAACATAGTAATCAAAAGAGTATAGTACTAGCATATAAACAGATACTTAGACCAATGGAACAGAATAAAGAACCCAGACATAAATCCACACATTTACAGCCAATTCATTCTCAACAAAGGCACCAAAAACATATATTGGGGAAAAGATAGTTTCTTTAATAAATGGTGCTAGGAAAGCTAAATATTCCATAAGCAGAAGAATGAAACTAGATCATTATCTCTCACTATACAAAAAGGGATTAACGACTGACATGTAAGTTTGAAACTTTGAAACTATGAGATTACTAGACAAAAACAAGGGGAAGATGCTCCAGGAAATTGGTATGGGTAAGGATATTTTTGGGAAAGACCTCAAAAACACAGGCAACAAAAGTAAAAATAGACAAATAGAATTGTATCAAAGTACAACATTTCTTAATGGCAAAGGAAACAATCAACAGAGTGAAGAGTCTGTCCATTGAATGGGAGAAAATATTTGCAAACTACCCTTCTGACAAAAGATTAACAACCAGAATATATAAGGGACTCTAATAACTGAATAGCAAAAACAAACTGAACAACCTGATTAAAAATGGGCAAAACACCTGAATATTTATTTCTCAAATGAAGACATAAAAATGGCTCACCAATATATATACAATAAAGCTCAACCTCACTAATCATTAAGCAAATGCAAATCCAAACCACAACGAAGTATCATCTCACCACAGTGAAACTGTGTATCATCAAAAAGACAAAATAACAGATGGTGTTGAAGATGCAAAGAAGAGTATTCATACACTGCTAGTGGGAATGGAAATTAGTACCGCCACTGTGGAAAACTGTATGTAAATTCCCCAAAAATCTAAAAATAGAGAAACAATAGCCTTCTTGAAAAACAACATTAAAATTTTACTATGAGGCTTATAATTGAAAAGTACAATACTTACATGTAGAGAACTTATTATAATTAAAGTAAGATGTAAGTACCCGTCTCCAGGATAAAAGTTGATAGCTCTCTTCATCATTAATTTTTCATTGAAATCTAGGAATAAAATATACGAATTTTCAAAATCATTTTGTCAGTGTTTCAATGTACTTAACCTATCTATGCATGCTTTCTGTTCTGTGTTCATGTGAATTTTTCAATCCTTACATTTATACTTCACAGAATATATTGTGCTTTCTTCTTTCTAAACTTGTGATGGAGAGTTTCATTTTTTAAAAAAGCAGAACTACTGCTTCTACAGAATTTCAAATTTTGCAAATTGTTCGCCACATATTTATGTTTAAAAATTGTGAAAGTAATGTAATCCTCAAATTTTCATTGATTAATTTACTTCAAATTAGTTTTGTTCTTCTTTTATCTTCCTTTTATTTCAGTATAATGCAGACTGTACTGTGGTGAGAGGTGAAAATTATAGCAACAAACTGTCCAAGTTCAAATCAGGATTCAACCACTTGCTAGTTGAACTTTAGGAAAATAAGTAAAGCTCTCTTTGCCTCTGGTACCCTGTCTCTAAAGTTAAAATAATCATAGAACCTAACTTGCGGACTTTGTAAGTCTTAAATGAATAACACCTGTAAGCTAAGGAGCACTGGGGCTAAAACATATTCAGAATTTAATAAATGTTAACTATTATTTGTAATTACAAAGGGATTCATTCATTATACTGAAAAGATGTTTCATCTGATTGGCCTAGAGTCATCAATACCAAATGCCTGTAGTACCTAATGAATATAGAAACTAATTATTTTTTCTAGCAAATCTTATTCATTAGAGTTAATTATGACTAAACAACTTACACCATATCTCCTCTTATCTACAATTCTAGCCATCTAATTAAGAAGCTCACAAATAAAAAATCCTGACAAGTGATGTTAGCTGTCAGAGTGCTTTAAAACTTGTCATATGTAGCACATAAAGTCCGAATGTATATGGGAAATTAAATCAAGTAAATATAATTAATATACAGAGTTTTTATATTATTTTTATTGTTACACTAAGGGGTTGCTGGTCAATGTAACAGTCACTAGGACATATGCAACTGATGACCTTTTTCATTATTTAATATTGAGACATTTGGAAGATATTGCGTAGCATACTATCTTTAATAGTATATTTTCAGTTGCTTCATTTAATTAGTATTTATTAGTTGTAAGTCACCATGCTTGGAAGATGTATGAAAATATGTATTGAACATTATACTTTAACATCATAAACGTGTTTAGCTTTGTTGTTGGTGTGATCACTAGGAGTCCATAAGAAAACATAAAGTACCTAGATTTCAGGTCTTTGTTTAAATTTCTGTGGCTACTAAAAGCCTCACTCAAAATATATAATATTAATAACTTATTTGTATGCCTACTATTGTGGGAGAATTTTTCTTTCAGGATTGATATGCCTAAATTTCTCTGAAAATCCAAATATTACAAAGAAAAGAATGATATTTTCCTTTTCGATTTGAAATAATTTAGGGCTTACCTCTAGAACAGAGGAAAAATTGATTTCAAGAATTACGCCTTTCTTCTAGTGGAATCTGGGTCAAAGAATGCTTAATAATAAACACCTATTTTTATTAAAATTATGTAGATCAATTATTCTATAGTAGGAAACTTTAGTCAAGTATTTTTGATGTGTAATGACATCTAAATTTTATACTAAAGTAAGAAGACTAAATCTATTATATCTATTAGTTGTTTACATTGGCCTAACGATTATGAGTAATCTTTCAATAAGTGCAAAATTAAAGTTGGCATATATTAATAACAGTAAATATCCATGTTAAAAACAATAAACTGTACCAAATTCAAACACAAGCATATATTTGAAATAAAATGTGCAAAACCCATGGAGACTGCAGTAATTGAAACAAAATCAATTTCTAACTTAAAAATTTAAACAGTGAAATAAAATTATGCTAATCTAATGTATTTGCTTTATTGTGCTTTTCAGTTCATTATGCTCCATGCATAAATATGAGACGGTTATTTTTCCTTTGATAATACTCCTTAAGTTATTTGATTTAAATTGGTTTGCTTCTTTTAAGTGCTGCCAAACACTTGGAAACACAAATCTTGTTTCCAAATGAGCCTTCACTGCCTGCAATATTTTATTTTTATTCAGTTTTATTTACATCACGTAAAAGGGATCATAAATTATTTTACTTACTTGTATTATGAGACTATAATACATAAATATTTCAAGGTGTCTCTCAGTTTTTTCCCAGAATTCTGTGTACAATAAGAACACATTAAAAGTCTAGGATACTGCTGAAGATAGTAAGTACTTTTGGTTTTTCCAGTGGCTCATGTTCTTGCTGGCCAAAGTCTTTGACCGAAATTAACTTTGTTGTTTTTTTGCTTATTACACCTTTCTTTTTGTCTTCACACTAACCATTTTATAGCTTCTCACGATTAGATAATTGTTTCTATTCCCTTCACAGTAATATCTACTTTCACTGAAGGGCTCATGATTATGTCAAAAAAATTAAAAAATATGCAGAGTATAAAGTGATGCATATGCTAAGGCCTAAGAGTATACAATATGTTCATTTCATTAAGGTTTAATTCTTTCTAGTTTTATTTTTAAATTTCTAATATCTGGTACAATTACACTCAGGTTATTTTGTGTTAGTTATAGCCACTGCTGTTCAAAGTGACAAAAGCTACACCTTACAGAAATAATAGCAAAATGATAGCAAAAAGTACAAAATAATAGCAAAGATTAAAACACTGCAAGTTATTAAAAATATTAGCTAGAAGTAAAACAAATTATACTAAAACGATATCAAAACAATTATTATAGAATACTGTTTTACCTAAATACATATTTTTGAGATTTTTTTTCCCTTTTAGGGAAAGCGAAAGGGCAGTTATGTCCCTCCTCCCTCTTTTCTTCCTTTTATCATCTTTGCTTCCTTTTTTCTGTCTTTCCCTTCATTTCTTTCATTACACATCCCTTTCTTTCTTGCTATTTTTTTCTTAAAACAAATATGTAGGGTATTATGGGATAATATTTATCATGAATGCAAATGTCTTATTGAATGACTGAAACAGGCATGATGTGAGAGAAACAAATGCCTACAAATGTGTATCAACTGGCGTTGGCCCTTTATTCCTTCATGTCAGACATGTAGATGGGAGTGGTAGGTACAGAACGTCCTTCATTCTAAATACAGCCAAGCAACACAAATGGGCTATGCTCACTCCAGTTAACCAGATCTGCCAACTCTAAAAGAAATTCAGAAATCCAGTTTCTGTAGTGGTAGAATTTGTTTATAAAATTTCTAATTTGTGAAGGCTAGAGAGATTTTAATTTTGCAGACCTAAACTTTATAGGCCAAATGATTTATGTGTGCAGTCATGGCTGTCCAGATTATAGCTAAAGCTATGGTACACTGTAAGGGAAACCAGATTCCTATGCCTGAATTATAACTTCCCAACCTATTATTTGAGGCTTGTTACTTAATTTTTATGGGTTTCAGTTTTTATGTCCACATAAACATCAGCGACGTTATGAAGATCAAAGAGGTAATTTACAAAAATGAAAAGCGAACAGTGCTTTCCACATATATGTGATCAAAATTGTGGACATTTTTGGAACATAGGTATATAAAAAACTACCATGCCATATGCTCATGTAAAATGTCACAATTTAATAAGGAAAGCAGATTTGTAAACAAATAAAGTAAAATATGATTATAGTTCCAAAGCAAAAGAATGAATAAATCACAGAAATACTAAATAAATTATACTAGAATCCAGAAGAGGGAGCGAGAAAAAAAAAGGGCAAGACAGAACTATCTTAAATTACAGTACTTTAAACTTCAAAAAATGGTTTCACTCCTCACTATTATACTGAGATTACAAAAAACAACCATCTTTACAAATAATGTAAATATTATTTGATCTCTACCAATTTAGTGATTCACTTTGTAACTTACAGAAGAAAATGTCCTAACAAACAAAATATTTACCTTATCATTCAAATTATCGAATATACCTTGAACTATATATGTCACAACATAAATGTGATGCATCCTTTAATCTTTCTCATAAGTGTATAATACTGATGTACTGACATCTTACAAACAAGATAGTGTATATATGCTAAATAAGTATAGTGTGTATTTTAAACACAGGTGTATAGGCTTATAAACATTCAAATATGTGTGGTAAATTTGTTAAACCATAACATCAATATCTAATACTTCTAAAATCGTGTATAAAATTTTAAACAGTAACAATAGTCCAAATAATATTTTCTGCTGCTTTAGAAAGAAAAGACCAAAACACTCTGCAGTAAACAATTAGCATAAAAAGCCTCACTGCTTCATGTTCTCCAAACATTTGAAAGAAACTACTACCTGACCATTTCACCCAAATATTTTTTGTTCCCCCAAAGTCACCCTCTTTCCCCACCCAAGTTTCCCCAACTCCCAATCCAAGTCATAGCCCTGGTCCTAAAAAAACCTCTTTGAACTTCCATTTCTGAAAAAATATTAATGATTTTTCTTAGTAGCAGATTTATTTGCTCAGAAAAATAAGAGTGAGCAGAGCTTGTTTCTTTAATACATATTTTTGGAATCTTTATGAAGGGTATTGAGTATTTATCTATTAATGTCATTCTCCAGATGCATAAAAACAGTACATTTCTCAAGCATATCCAATTAAATAGAGTTATCATGATTCCATGCATCTATTAAAACATCTTTTATAGCTCTCAATTACTTGAAATGCAACTAGATTTGGCTTTCAAATATTAATCAACCTTAACACACAAAATCAATATGTAATGTGTTACATAGAATCTTCCCTCCCCTTCCATAATTAATTTAACTCTGGGATTGTATTTTTTCATGCTATGGAAAAATCTGTTCTTCTAATTAAACAAAGAAAAGGTCCTCTTTTTCTTGTTTTCCCAAAGAAAGGCAATTCTCAAATTCTCTGTAAGATATGAAGTTAAAATTGGACCAATTACACAAAAAACAAGTATGCATTTGACAAATTTCTTTCGAAGCTCCTCTTTCTCTAGCAAACCTGGTCCCCGTCAGTGCTGGGTGCTTTTTGCTTGGGAGGCATAAATAGCTAGGTGACCCTCTAACACGGCAAGTCCCAGTATTTTCTGCACAACAATTATGTGTCACTGCAGATGATGCCACCAAATTGACAAAGGTAGAGCATGCAATAAAGACAAATGTTTTGCTTTGTTTCGAGAAACTGTATGTAGTATCCATTAAATTGAATGTACATGTAGCCAATGTCCAAGAAATCTCATGCTCAAGAAAAACTGTATACAGATCTGTAAAGAGATAAGAACAAAAATATTTACTTTAATGCAGTATCTCTCAGGTAATAATTGGAAAACACTAGACGTTTATAATTAGATAAGTATTAAAAGTGTGGTGTAAACAAAACTCATTTTTTATAGTTAAAAGCAATTATATATGTATAGATCATAAAAATAGAAAACAGAACAAAGACTGTAACACAATACCATTATGCAAATCTTAAAAAGGCATACTCATAGTAACAATACCACATATTTCAAAAGTTAACATAAATATTAAAAGATAGATTAAAAACTGTGTCTGTAAAGAATGAGAGTAGGGATGCACTTAGAATGCAAAATTTAAAAATTGAAAACAAAAATGACAACTTGGACAGACTAATTATGCTAATATGCCATGAAATTTAGCATATATTAATTCAACTTTCAGGAACATATTCCCAAAAGAAAAATTAAAATATAATCAGGTGAGAAATTTTGTGACACAATTTTAGTTTTATTGTTCTTGGTTTTGCTTTTTTTCTGTCTCCTGCATTGAGATGATAGTATTTGGGGTTAAATTGTTACACGTAATTAATGTCATCAAGGAAAGGAAGAAAGAAATCATAGTCTTTATTTTATCTTATTTATAGAGCCTTTTCTTTTTGTAACATTTTATTTTGTTTTCAATTGACACATAATAATTGTACTTATTTATGGGGTACATAGTGACCTTTCTATATATATAATGGATAATGATCAGGTCAGTGTAATTAGCATATCCATTATCTCAATTTATCATTATCTCATATCACTATCTCCATTTATCATATTTGTGTTGGGAACATTCGACAGTCTTCTAGCTATTCGAAACTTCACTATTGTTAACTACAGTCATCCTACAATGGTATAGAACACTAAATTTTTTATCCTACCTAGCTGTAATTGTGTTTCCTTTAACAAATTTTCCCCAATCTCTCCATTTCCCTTTTAACCTTTCCCAGCTCTACTGTCCTGTGTTCTACTTCTAACTTTTATGAAATCAACTTTTTTAGCTTCCACATGTGAATGAAAACATATTGTGTTCAACTTTCTGTTCCCGGCTTATTTCACGTAACATAATGGCCTCCAGTTTTGTCGATGTTGCTGCTAGTGATAGTATTTTAATTTTTTTATAGTTGATTAGTATTATATTGTGTATACAACCACATTTTATTTATCCATTCATCTGTTATTGGACAACTAGGTCAATATCATATATTAGCTATTGCGAATAGTGCTGCAATAAACATAGATGCCTTTTCAGTAACACTGTATTCCTGTCTTTTGTGTCTTTTTAGGGACAGTTTTTAAATAATATCTTTTTTTTTCAATATTTCTTTTCAAATCAGAGGGTACATGTGCAGGTACATTGCAAAGGTGTATTACAAGCTGCTGAGCTCTGGAATACTAATGAAGCTGTCATCCAGATAATGTGCATTGATAAATGCCCAGTAGTGAGATTGCTGGTTCAAAGGGTAGTCCTATTTGTAGTTTTATTAAGGGAACTTCATACTGTTCTCCATAGTGATTATACTAGTTTACACTCCAACCAACAATGCAAAAAAAAAAAAAACTAAAATTTGTGTGAAACCAAAATAGACTCCAAAAAGCCAAAGTAGTTTTAAGCAAAAAGAACAAAATGGACAGCATTGCATACCTGACCTCAAAATATGCAACAAAGCTATAGTAACCAAAACAGCATATCAGCAAAATAAATAAATAAATAAATATTAAAAAATAAAAAAAACAACCAGACACACACACCAATGGAACAGAATAGAGAATCCAGAAATGAATCCATGCATTTACAGCCAGCTGATATTTGGCAAAAGTACCAAGTAATACATTGGGGAAAAGACAGTCTCTTTAATAAATGGTGCTAGGAAAACTGAATATCCATATGCAGAATAATGAAACTAGATTACTCTCTCCTCATATACAAAAATCAACTCAAAATGGAATCAATACCTTAATGTAAGACCTGAAACTATGAAACCACTAGAAGAAAACATTAGAGAAATGCTCAGGTAATTGGTCTGGGCAAAGATATTTTTGGTAAGACCTCAAAAGCACAGGCAGTAAAAGCAAAAATAGACAAATTGGATTACATCAAATTAAAGAGCTTATGTGCAGCAAAGGAAACAATCATCAGTGAAAAGACAACTTACAGCATGGGAGAGAGTAATTGCAAACTATCCATTTGACAGGGAATTGATAACCAGACTACAAGGGACTCAAAAAACTCAACAGCAGACCAATCACCACCAACAAAAAAAATCTGACTATAAAAATAGGCAAATTATCTCAACATTTACTTCTCAAAAGAAGATATACAAGTGGCCAACAAGCAGATGAAAAACATGTTTAACATCACTAATCATCAGGGAACTGAAAATCAATACAACAATAGGTTATCATCTTACGCCAGTTAGTACCATTATCAAAAAGGCAAAAAAATAACAAGTGCTGGTAAGGATGCAGAGAAAAAGGAACTCTTAGAGAGGGTTTCCTTTCAATACGCTGTCCAAAATAGCTGATTTGAAAAGCTTACATAAATATGCTTGGACCAGCTAATTATTTCTGTTAGCCAAACATGTTTCTAAGAAATAATGTTTTTCATTTTAACCTCTAACTATTTTCAGCTTCATTTTTTGCAATATTTAATTCTACTGTATAATACAATAAGAATAGACAACTGATAATAGAATCAGCAAGGATTCCATGGCGCATGATGAGATTTTAAGAAGGAAAACATTTCTCTTTTATGTGATGTGAACAAAAATTCTGATGAGCTGAATTGAGCTGAATTCATAACAGGGACAATAAAGCTTTAATTGTTCCTCTAATGCATACTCTAACCTTTAAGATGACTCTGGCTGACATGTGGGTAAAGAAAAAGGAAAAAGGGCCCGGCGCGGTGGCTCACACCTGTAATCCCAGCTCTTTGGGAGGCCGAGGTGGGCAGATCACAAGGACAGGAGATTGAGACCATCCTGGCTAACATGGTGAAACCTTGTCTCTACTAAAAATACAAAAAATTAGCTGGGCGTGGTGGCGGGCGCCTACATTCGCCTGAGGCAGGAGAATGACGTGAACCTGGGAGGCGGAGCTTGCAGTGAGACGAGATCGGGCCACTGCACTCCAACCTGGGTGACAGAGCGAGACACTGTCTCAAAAAAAATGAAAAAAAAAAAAAAAGAAAAAGGAAAAAGAAGATACAGAAAAGCAAATAATAGGAGAATACTACGGTAATCTAATTGAAGATTCCCATTCCATTTTGAATTTAGAACCAAAAGTACTTGACTTTCTTTAGTAAAATATTATTTATATTGTAGGGTTGTTTTGTTTCGTCTTGTTTTTATGTTTAAGTGAGGTAACAATTATAAAGTTTCTAGGTTTGTGCTCAGTAACTGGAAATATTAGGTTGAATTCCAGATGTTTCTATTTTCTCAAAACACCAAAATGATTTGTATTTTTAAATATATAGCTTTTTATCAATGAGCATAACTGTTTACTTTTTTAAGAGTTTTATTTTCTGTCCATAGGACACCAAGATCTACTTAAATAGAAAACTAGAAAAAAAAAAAAACAGTCCACTTTCTTTCTTTGCATTAATCAAAGCAACTAGTAAATTATAATTCATGAATTTAAATCAGTCCTTGAATATATGAATTTTGTTAGTCAATATTTTAGGGTTTCAGGAATAAGATATGATGTCATGCTTTATTCTAATACTAATTTTTATGACATATACAAGTTAATATTAGATATGATTTTCTGAAGCTCCTTGAGACGTGCTCTGTTGTGATTGATTCTGGGTAAAGAATAAGCAAATTGATAAGCACATTTCTAGTCAGAGGCAATGTGTCCTAGGTAAACTAAAATGCATGTTGTTTCAAAGAGTAAATTAAAAAATTAGAATCATTTTTGATTAAGAAAAGTGTTTAAATTAATTGAATTTTACCTAATTTGTTAATTTTTTGGCTCACTGACCAGGACTGATCTTGTCTTTTGAGAGCATTAATAGAAAAACAGTTTAATTAGTACATAATAAAAATATTTGATCTATGAAGTAATATTATACCTTCCTTACTTTTTCTTTATATGGCAAAATAATAATTGCAGTATCTATGCAAATGAAATCTTTACTGCCTTCTTATGCATTAGTAAGAACACTTAACAGCCTATACATGTTTACGACACTTTCTAAAAGTTAAATAATTTGAATTGAAGAATAACAAGATTGCAGAGGACAGTCAATTTCTTCCAGCATAAAATAGGAATGTAGTTGCTAATTCCACTTTCCACTGGTATGTGCACATGAATATATCTTGCAGAGTTTCAACATGCAAAAATTTCTAAAAGTTGGGATATAAAATGCAATATTGATTATTAGTTTTGTTTTGTTTGTTTGTTTGTTTTTAATGAAACAAGGTCTCACTCTGTTGCCTGGGCTGGAGTGTGGTGGTGTGATCATGGCTCACTGCAGTCTCAACCTCCCAGGCTCAAGTGATCATCCCACCTCAGGCCTCACAGAGTGGCTGGGACTACAGGCGCTTGCCACCAGGCCCCACTAATTTTTGTATTTTTTGCAGAGGTGGGGTTTTGCCATACTGCCCAAGCTAGTCTTGAACTTCTAGGCTGAAGCAATCTTCCTGCCTCGAACTCCCAAAATTTTTAGTTCTTGAGTAGCACCTTGGCAGTAGTATGATGTATTTGGACAAAATTCATATAGATATATGTATATTTTAATAAAATTTTGCATTATTATATTGAAATATAACTTTAATATTCTTTTCTTCTTTCCCAAGTGTTGACATCAAACAGAGAGAGGAGAAAAAAGGAATAAACAATAGTTACCAATTTATTTTTTTTTTACAGAGAGGACTCCTTATATGTAGTTCAAATATTATGTTCAATTATTGGCTCCATTATATAAAATAAGTCATATGTTTATTTTCTCACTCTCACTCTGACCTTAATATCATTGTCTTGAACTTCAATACAGATCTTTAAAGTCTAACTGATTGCAACCCACCAATTGGGAATATCTAATAATTCATACAACTGTCAAGTTTAACATGGCTTTACCATTTAGTGCGAGAAGAAAAGTTTATTACATAATAATACACTTCAGGAGTATGTGAATGTTTAGTTTACAAGAACAATTATTTTAAGCAGTTGAATTGGCTTTCAATAATACATATATGCATTATTCATGTCAGTTTTAAATTATCTTTATGTATTCATCAACTTAGGACCCATGCTTGGTAAAAATTTGTCAATAGTTTGAAGGGATTTTTTTTTTAAGACTGGGTCTCGTTCTGTTGCCCAGGCTGGAGTGCAGTGGAGAGATCACCGCTCACTGCTGCCTCTGCCTCCTTGATTCAAGTGATTCTCCCACCTCAGCCTCCTAAAGTGCTGGAAATTACAGATGTGAGGCACCATGCCTGGCCAATAGTTTGAAGTTTTTGAATGTGCAGAACATCTTATAAATAACATTGTTACATACAAATGTATTTACTTGCATTAAGCCCTTCCCAGATACACTAACATTCAAAGAGAAGTTTGTTTTTTAATCAAAAAGATACTTTTACTGCTAAGATAAATGATGAATATAAAGGATTAAAAAGTTCTATTTAAACCACTAATCTATTGAAAGAATTTGAGATACACACTTCCTAACAATCCATGTTATTTATATATTGAAAGGATTTTATTTATAAATTAATAATGCTCTAACTCTGGACTATAGTATGTTCTAAATAAATATATAAATCAACTTCAGCTCTAAACATTTTTCTAAATAGTACTTATATTAGAAGTCTCTATATTACTTTGCTGTACTTTTATAGGTGCTCTTGATTGCTTTGATTTTAGTTACCTATTGTTTCAATTAATCACCAGCAAAGGTAGTAGAAGAGTGTTTCCAAAATGAGTCTGATTTTTGTCTTTCTCAAATCCAGGGTGGTTCTTCTACGCATAGAACTTACTATCTAGCATATGATAACAACTATAAATGTTATTTTTCAAATGAATTGTTTAAAAAAAATGAAAATTATTTGAAAATAATTTCCAAGTAATTACTTAAAGGATACATTAGCGCTAAATCAACCTATATATTTATATCAACTACCTTTCTCGGGATAGAAACGAAACACATTCTGGTAACTTCAAAATGTTACGTTCCCACAATTTAAAGGAAAATATTTCCACCCATAAAGAAGTTTCAAACACTAAAGTGCCACAAGCCTACTGCCACTCACTTTGGCTATCCTGCAGTCCTGTGTTATTTTTATTCTATACTAAGCATCATTAATAAGCATTTACTTAATAGGACTTGCTTATTTTCACAATTTCTTCAGTAGTGTTACTATTCTGGGAAAATTTACATAGGTCTACAAAGTTGTGAAGAAACCGTATGCCAGGCAAAACAAAAATAATCCTTTATTTATGAACATAAGCTCTCGTCTTGGGAGCATTTAAGGGAAAACAAAATCGTGAATCATAAATAAAACCAAGATGAAGAAGGAGACATCTGAATTGAAGAAAATGGAGATAACCAGAAAGAATTCTTACTATGTCGGGTGCCGGTGGCTCACGTCTGCAATCCCAGTGAGAGGTGACAGCGTGCTGGCAGTCCTCACAGCCCTCACTCACTCTCGGCGCCTCCTCGGCCTGGGCTGCCACTTTGGCGGCACTTGAGGAGCCCTTCAGCCCACCGCTGCACTGTGGGAGCCCCTTTCTGGGCTGGCCAAGGCTGGAGCCCACTCCCTCAGCTTGCAGGGAGGTGTGGAGGGAGAGGCGCGAGCGGGAACCGGGGCTGCACGTGGCGCTTGCGGGCCAGTTGGAGTTCCGGGTGGGCTTGGCGGGCCACGCACTTGGAGCAGCTGGCCGCCCTGCCGGCCCGCCGGCCCCGGGCAATGAGGGGCTTAGCACCGGGGCCAGCGGCTGCGGAGGGTGTACTGGGTCCCCCAGCAGTGCCAGCCCACCGGCGCTGCGCTCGATTTCTCGCCAGGCCTTAGCTGCCTTCCCGGGGGGGGGGGGGGCGGGGGGGGGGGGGCGGGGAGGCCTGGGGACTGCAGCACGCCATGCCTGAGCCTACCCCCGCCTCCGTGGGCTCCTGTGCAGCCCGAGCCTCCCCAACAAGCGCCGCCCCCTGCTCCACAGCGCCCAGTCCCATCGATCACCCAAGGGCTAAGGAGTGTGAGCACATGGCGCGGGACTGGCAGGCAACTCAACCTGCAGCACCGGTGGGGGATCCACTGGGTGAAGCCAGCCGGGCTCCTGAGTCTGGCGGGGCCTTGGAGAACCTTTATGTCTAACTCAGGGATGGTAAATACACCAATCGGCATTCTGTATCTAGCTCAAGGTTTGTAAACACACCAATCAGCACCCTGTGTCTAGCTCAGGGTTTGAGCGCACCAGTTGACACTCTGTATCTAGCTGCTCTGGTGGGGCCTTGGAAAACCTTTATGTCTAGCTCAGGGATTGTAACTACACCAATCGGCACTCTGTATCCAGCTCAAGGTTTGTAAACACACCAATCAGCACCCTGTGTCTAGCTCAGGGTTTGTGAGCGCACCAGTGGACACTCTGTATCTAGCTGCTCTGGTGGGGCATTGGAGAACCTTTGTGTGGATACCCTGTATCTAACTAATCTGATGGGGAGGTGGAGAACCTTTGTATCTAGCTCAGGGATTGTAAACGCACCAATCAGCGCCCTGTCAAAACAGGCCACTCGGCTCTATCAATCAGCAGGATGTGGGTGGGGCCAGATAAGAGAATAAAAGCAGGCTGCCGGAGCCAGCAGTGGCAACCCAGTCGGGTCCCCTTCCACACTGTGGAAGATTTGTTCTTTTGCTCTTTGCAATAAATCTTGCTACTGCTCACTCTTTGGGTCCACACTGCTTTTATGAGCTGTAACACTCACTGCAAAAATCTGCAGCTTCGCTCCTGAAGCCAGCGAGACCACGAGCCCACCGGGAGGAAGAAACTCCGAACACATCCGAACACCAGAAAGAACAAACTCCAGATGCGCCACAGTAAGAGCTGTAACACTCACCGCGAGGGTCCGCGGCTTCATTCTTGAAGTCAGTGAGACCAAGAACCCACCAATTCCGGACACACCAGCACTTTGGGAGGCTGGGGTGAGTGGACCACTTGAGGCCAGGAGTTCAAGAACAGCCCGGCCAACATGGCGAAAACCCGTCTCTACTAAAAATATAAAAATTAATTGGTCGCCTGTAGTCTCAGCTACTTTTGGGGCTGAGACAGGAGAATCATTTGATCCTGGGAGGTGGCGGTTAGAGTGAGCTGAAATCTCGTCACTGCACTCCAGGCTGGGCGACACAGCGAGACTGTCTCAAAACAAAACAAAAAACTAACAAAAAAAAACAAAATTCTTACTAGTACATTCAAAATGATTCCAGAGTATACATTATCCTCTAAATACAAACACAAAAACCAAACTTTTTTTAAGTTTATCTTATTTTTTAGTTCTTTGTTTTTTTGATATATTTTATATGGAAGTATATATTTATCTGTTGTATAGATTTTCATTCCCTCTGTCTGCTTTTCTTAGACTGTTTCTGTCTTCCTTGAAGATATGGAAGAAATATTCATAGATTAAATGTACTGACACATAAGCCTTCTCATATGTGATTACTATATTTGTTGACCTGTTCCCTCACCCCCGCATTGTTTAAATGATAAACTTCTAAGTCCTCTTCTTCCTCAAATGGCTATGAGGTTTGCTATTTTGTGTGTGTGTGTGAATTTTGCATTATTTTTGCTTACTTCAAAACTGTAACTTTCAGAATATACATAATGTGATTGTATCTTTTGGTCTATAACTGGAATTTAAATTTATATTTCAACCTACAACAGTGCCACAATATTTTCATTACTGAAATATTAAACAGTTGACATGTCAGACTCATAATTAGTAAGTATTATAAACAACTTGCCTGCTTATTAACTGATATTTATTCTCCTAAAAAATTCGGTATTTCTAACAAAATTAAAACTTTCTTTTACATCACATATTGTAATTTTTAAAAACTCACAGATTATTTTTGGAAAAATTAACGCTTTTGTAATATATTTCTTAAAAACAAAACATTTTACATCTGACCGTATATTCAAGTATTAATATATGTCCCTCATTAATCTTTTGAAAATTTAATATAAATTTTGTATAGTAATTGTTAATTGTATATCTTGATACTTTATGTATCCCCCGCCCCCCCCACCCTGAACACTTAGGAAGTTTTCTATTTTTTTTCTGGGAGAGAGAATACTAGAAATCAATTATATATCTACATTTTAATTGAGTATTCAAGATAGTTGAATACTCTTTTTACTTTATAGTTCTTCACATTAAAAATGGATCTTGTTTTTTATTGCTTAAGTCAACATTTAAGGAAATAACCTTTTTATTTTTTAATGTAATTAATGTTTTAAAAAACAATGTTTTTTTAAAAAATCACAAATATGCATGAGTTTTACTATTTTAAATACACCATTTGTTTTAGTTTGCTAGAATTCAGAAAAATAATTCATGTACATTTATAATGGATAATGAAATTCTATTTTATGATTTTTGTCAGAAATCTAATAAAAACTATTTTCTAAAGGAAAATGTTTTAATCTGAAAGAATTTATGTAGCATAGGTGATATTGTTGTCTTTATGTAAAACTGTCTATCTTTGAGTGAATTATCTGAAATACAATTTTTTTTATTATTGTAATCGTATTACCTCTTTTGGAGGTGATTTTTAAATTATTTATGTTTTACAAATAAATTGCTACTTTGTTTAATCCTTCAAATTCAATCCCTTTCTGTTTCCTGGGTTGTTTCTGTTACATTAACATTATTGTTTCTAAAATGTATAATGTTGGGGTCTTCTATTTTCTCTTTTTATTTTATTTTTTTTTTCAACTTTTAAGTTCAGGAGTACATGACCTTTGTTACATACCTATTCTTGTGTCATGGGGGGTTGTTGTACAGATTATTTTGTCATCCAGGTATTATGCCTAGTACCCATTAGTTATTTTTCCTGATCCTCTCTCTCCTACTCTCTTCCCTCCAGTAGGCTCTGGTGTGTGTTGTTCCCCTGTATGTGTCCATGTGTTCCCATCTTTTAGCTCCCACTTATAAGTGAGAACACAGTGTATATGGTTTTCTGTTCCTGTGTTAGTTTGCTAATGGCCTCCAGCTCCATTTGCGACCCTTCAAAGATGAGATCATTATTTTTCATGACTGCATAGTATTCCATGGCATATATTTACCACATTTTTTAAATCCAAACTATCATTGATGGGCATTTAGATTGATTCCATGTCTTTGCTATTGTGAATTAACTATATCCAAAGAGTTATTTTTTAATTTTGGACTATTTACCAATTTATTAATTCTTACTTATTTGTAATTATTTATGTTTCTATAATATTACATTCCATTTGTATCTCATTATCATAACTTTTTTGAGGACTCATAGCTCTATTTTTAATAAAGTTTTCTTTCTCAATTAAAAATTAAAGATGTTGAGAAATCTGAAAATAATTTGACTACTATATGTCCACAGAAATACAGTTGCATTTAAAATATGTTTTAAAAAGTATTCATATTTTATTTTTACTAAAATTATTTCAAGTATTCTGTTTGCAAAATATTCAGTGAATATGAATACAATTTGTTAAGATTTTACCTGTGGCCTGATGTGTGATCAGTTTTTCTAAATGTTTATTACATTTTTGAAAAAGCTTCATATTCCTGAATTACATACAAATTTTTTAAAAGTAAGGAATAACTCGGCCAAGACAGGAGGATCACAGAGTGAGGAGATCGAGACCTTCCTGGCTAACATGTTGAAACCACATTTCTACTAAAAATACAAAAATTTAGCCAGGTGTGGTGGCGTGCACCTGTAGTCCCAGCTACTCTGGAGGCTGAGGCAGAAGAATCCCTTGAACCCAGGAGGCAGAGGTTGCAGAGAGCCGAGAGTGCACCACTGAATTCCAGCCTGGGTGACAGAGCGAGACTCTGTCTCGAAAAAAAAAAAAAAAGAAAAAAAAAACTCAATTTTAACAATTAGGTTACTCATTTTATCTACTTGTGTCTCATTTTCCTTTCTAAACTTATCTGCAAGCGTATATTAGAAATCTTAATTTCATTTCTTTCAATAGAAAATGTAATACTCTGTAGTTCACATTAATTTCTGTTTTTATTATCATGTCATTGACATGAAAATCCAGTCTTAGAGAAAATAAAACTGTACAGTGCTGCATTAGAAACATGCTTTATATTTAGCAGCACTCCTGGATTAAAGGTTTTCAAATAAATTAGACTGAAAAATACATAAATGATTTTGTTATCAATTTGTTATTCTTTTTAATATAGCTTTAGGCTTTTAGAGAACAATTTCTCATACAGTCAAAGTAGAATTAATAATGCATCAGAAATTGTTAACATATATTATTTCATACATTTGCAAAAATATAAAACTATCTGCCTGAACATTATTTTAGCATTGTGGATAATACTTGTGTGTATATGCTGTGTAACTTACAAGTTAAAATCATTTAAATCATTATTCGGCATTACATAATCAAGAAATGTAGTTTAATTTGATTTTAGTTTTCTTATAATTTCTTGCATTGTTTACAGTTCATCAGAAGTAGTTTGTTTTAAGCCTTTAATTTATCATTTTAACCCTATTTCTAACTATATTTGTATATACATATATATATACAATATATATATAACATATAATTATATTCTAGAGAACAATTTCTCTAAAATAGTAAAAGATACATACAAGAAACTGTACCTATTTAATACATGCAGTTTGATGAGGTTGCACATATGCACACACCCTTGAAACAATTTTAGATAACAATTTGATTTTAGAGAACATACACCCTTGAAATCATACCACAATCAAGATACTAAGCATATTCAGCACCTGGAACTGTTTCCTCTTACCCTTCCTGATATGGTATGGCTCTGCACTCCCACCCAAATCTCATGTTGAATTATTATCTTCATCATTGGAGGAGGGTCTGGTGGGGTGTGATTGGATCATGGGGGTGGATTTTCCCCTTGCTGTTCTCATGATAGTGAGTTCTCATGAGATCTGGTTATTTAAAAGTGTGTGGCTATAAAATAAGTTTCCTGAAGCCTCCCAGCCATGCTCTGATATAGCCTGCAGAACTGTGAGTCAAATAAACCTCTTTTCTTCATAAATTATCCAGTCTCAGTCCTTTATAGCAGTGTGAGAATGGACAAATACAGGGCCCATTATCAGGTGATGGCTAAAATAAACAGTAAATTTTCCTGACAGAGCTGAACGTTCTCAAGCAGACATTTTAAAGAGGAGTAGGAGTCATCCTAGGGACACAGCCTTAGGCAGCTAGAAGCCATGCTAGAGTTTAGTGGATTTTCTTAGGGCAGGGGCTGGATGAAGTTGTTATGTGCAAGAGAACAATTAATTTCAGGAAGAAAGATCAGGTTCTAGCAGTTCGCTGTGGGGAAAACATGGTGCAGAAGGAGAAAAATGGTTTGGAATGAGGTTGGAGATTTAGGTGGGTGATGTCAAGAAGGGGTACAGATGTTTTCTATTGTTTTTCAAGTGAAATGAAAAGTGATGGGCTATACCAAATAAGTGATGTACCTAATTTACTGCTAAGTTTTTAAAATATTAGTGGTGGTGTCACTATTTACAATGGGAGAGACAGGGTACAAACAGAAAAATATTAGAGATTTTGTGGGAGTCCTGGCTAGAGATTTTGGGACCTGGACAAGGCATCAGTAGAGACAGGAAAGTATACTGAGGTAATGATTTTGAAGTTTGAATTAGAGTAACTCACTTGAGTTTTTTTTGTTTTGTTTTTTGTTTTTGTCATAGGAGAAGTAAAGGAAAAAATATTAAGAATGGTTTTTATATATGTATGAATGTATTTCATACTATTTCAAAATTAATTTGCCGTATATATTTTAGATATAAAGCCCTTAATAGAAATATGATTTGGAAATATCTCCTATTCCATAGGTTTTCTTGTCACTCTGTTGTTTCCTTTGCTGTTCAGAGCATGGTTGGTCCCATAGTTGTATTTTTGCTTTTGTTGCTTGTGCTTTGGTGAGATATCCAATAAATAATTGTCAAGACCTATATCAAGAAGATTTTTCTTCTGTTTGTTTTCAAGGTTGTTGGATTTTAAGTCTTGCATTTAAGCCTTTAATTTATTTTGGGTTAATCTTTGTGTACAGGGTAGGATAAAAGTCCAATTTCATTCTTTTTTGTGTAAATATTGAGTTTCCCCTAAACAATTTGTTGAATAGACTATCCTTTCTGCATTGTATATACTTGGCACCCCTTTCAAAGATCAGTTGATATGTGAGCAACTTCTAAAATTCAATTGCAAAAATGTAAAAAATAAATAAATAGATACCCAGTCTAAAAAATGGGAAAAGAACTTGAATAAACGTTTCACCAAAGATGACACACAACAAGCTGACAGGCATATGAAAAGATGCTCCACATCACTAATCACCAGGGAAATGCAAATTATAAGAATGATGTGATACCACCTCACACCTGTTAGGATGGCTATTATTAAAAAAAAAGAGGCACCCAAAAGATAACTAGTGTACAGGTTATGAAGAAATTGGAACCTTTCTACATTGATCGTAGGAATAGAAAATGGTGCAATAAAATGTAGTGCAGAGTTTCCACAAAAAAATAAATATGTAACTACAGTATGAACTAGAAATCCCACTTCTGGATATATACCCCAAATAATTGAAATCAGAATTTAGAGGAGATATTTGCACTCTCATTTTTACTCTAGCATTATTTACAGTAGCTAAGATATTGAAACAATTTAAATGCCTGTCAATGGACAAATTAAAAAAGAATGTGTGATATAAACATCCCATAGAATGTAATTTGTAGAATGGTGGTTATCAGGGCTGGGAGATTGGGGGAAATAGAAAGTTAACCAAAGGGAAACAAGTTCCAATTATGCAAGAATAATAATTTCTAGAGATCTGTAGTATGCCATAATACCAGTAGTTAACAATACTATATTGTAGACTCAAAAATTTGTTAGATTTCAGGTTAAGTGTTCTTACCAGAAAAAAAAAAAAAAAAAGGAAGGGTAAGAGGAAACATTTCCAGGTGCTGAATATGCTTAGTATCTTGATTGTGGTATGATTTCAAGGGTGTGTGCATATGTGCAACCTCATCAAACTGCATGTATTAAATAGGTAGTTTCTTGTATGTCCATTACATCTCAATAAACCTGTTAAAAATATAAAATAAAATATTTCACTGACAGAAAAATAAATTTAAAAATTACCTCTAAAAATAATTTACCGGCCGGGTGCACTGGCTCACGCCTGTAATCCCAGCACTTTGGGAGGCCGAGGCAGGCAGATCACCTGAGGTCAGGAGTTCGAGACCAGCCTGACCAACATGGAGAAACCCCGTCTCTACTAAAAATACAAAAAAATTAGCCGGCATGGTGGCACATGCCTGTAATCTCAGCTACTCGGGAGGCTGAAGCAGGCGAATCGTTTAAAACCGGGGGGCAGAGGTTGCGGTGAGCCAAGATCGCGCCATTGCACTCCAGCCTGGGCAACAAGAGCGAAACTCGGCCTCAATAATAATAATAATAATAATTTACCATTAGTATGCTAAAATAACGTAATGAAACGATAATCTTTAAAGCCTGAAGAACTCTTTTTAGAAAAGTTAATAGCTATGCTATATATGTACATTAATATATGTATATATATTAATCTATCTCTGTATATATATATAAAACCAGACCACTAACTTTACAGATATACATATAGATGTTGTGTGTGTGTGTGTGTGTGTATATATATATTTGTTTCTTAGTGAGACACACTTATTTTTAGTACTAGTGGATACTAAATATAGTATAGAATAAGGGATACTAAAAATGTTTGAATCATACGCGTAAATGATGGCTTAGAAATCAACCTAGCTAATCCTATTTGTTATGACTATGATTTTATTTCTTTTCAGTTTCACACTAGTATGCATTCTATATCTTTTCCATTTTTTCAGTCTTTTTAATGTGTAGTCTAATTACTTTACATATATAAATATTATATATATATACACATATATGCACAGATAGATATACTTTTTTTCATGATGAATGATGACACTATCAGAAATTCCCTACATTTCCCATTGGTGAATCATAGGAATAACAGCCAATGAGATACAATTTTTTTGTTTTTTTGTTTTTTTGGTTTTTCTGAGACAGAGTTTCACTCTTGTTGCCCAGGCTGGAGTGCAATGGCGTGATCTTGGCTGACTGCATCCTCCGCCTCCTGGGTTCAAGCAATTCTCCTGCCTCAGCCTCCCGAGTAGCTGGGATTACAGACACCAGCCACCGCGCCCAGCTAATTTTTTGTATTTTTAGTAGAGACAGGTTTCACCATGTTGGCCAGGCTGCTCTTGATCTCCTGACCTCAGATGATCTGCCCTCCTTGGCCTCCAAAAGTGCTGGGATTACAGGTGTGAGCCACTGCGCATGGCCGATATACAATTTTTACATTAGATAACTACCATGAACTCAATAAATTTGCCCAGAAACAGAGAGGTGATTCCAGTATCATTAAAGAACGGTGAGTCACTTACAAGTATTCCAAGCTACTTGATATCTGATGACTTCTTCCAACATTTTCAGTTAAATACGCTTGGACCAATGTAAGTCCAAATATTTTCTTTTATATTTTTAGGTGCAAACACATTGATGCAGTTCCTTGCAGTCTCTGGTTCTATCATTTAGAACATGTACACAGATGTTTTATCTTTCTGTTGTGAAAACAATACCAGCCTTGTTGTCTGTACATAGGTTTTTAACTTATGCGAACTGGTATAAAGCAGATAATTTAGACAGATGTCAGCATCTTTGTTTTAAAATAAAATATTAAAATAAACAATTTATCAACTATATATTTATCACTTAACTTTTGGTAAGTGCTAGGAATGTGCCAGGTACTGTGGCACTTTATTTTAAGATGCTTTTTCGAGAGTGGGAAAGAAAGGAGAGACAGAGCTGGGGAAGTGTGGAGGGATGAGAGAGGAGGTCGAAAGCTGAAGGGAGAGAGAAAGTGGAATTTGAAGAGAAAAGGAACAGCAGGTGCAAAGACTAGAAAGTGTAAAAAGGGCATTTTCAAGGAGTCACAATTAAGTCTGCATAATAATAAGTGGTAGAAGATAATACAGGAAATGCAAGCAGGTTCTGAATAGTAAAGGTAGTATCTGCCATGCAGAGGAGTACAATATTTGTTATTTTTGTTTGTCCAGCATTCAAACCACCTTGTCAATTGGAATTTCCTACTAAGACATAATGTGAGGCAGGGTCCAGTCTTCAACTATAAAAATGGCAATCATTTAAAAAATCTTTTGTCCCAGGTCCCTGAAACTATTACACAGGCTTAATCACCACAGTATATTATACAGGAAAAAAAAAGTCTCTTAGGAAAATATAGGTAACTTGGATTATATAGCTAACTTGGATATAGTTAGCCAGTCATGTTCCCCTTTATATTCCTCAATAGGAATGTAGTAAACTTTGCTCTATGGTAGCAAGAGAAAATTTAATTAGCCTTAGTGATCATCTGGAATAAAGAACCCAATGGGTTCTAAGATTATGGGGACTGCATCGTGACTGCCATTCAGCAGTGTGAACAAAGAAGGAAATCAAGGACCATAAAGTGGGATGCAGCCTCAAAAATAAGGAAACTTTAAAAAAAGAATAAAAGTTCAAATAGCAGCTCAAGGCGGTGGTAGAAATCAAGAAATTGTCTGGGACAGTGATAAAAGAATCCCTTATCTCTTGAAGCTGCAAAACTGAGATACCTGAAAACCCAAATCAAACATTGATCTGTTGAGCCTGCTGGATTGCCAAGTACAATGTCAGTTACATTTCAAGTCCTGCTAGGCATTCTATGTGAAAAGTAGGACATCTATAGGATAAGATTGAAATCGTCAGAATTAGAATGATTTGGATTGCGTTAATACCTACATGGAAACCTCACACTAAATCTCCCTTGCAGACTGCCTTGCCTTTTCTTCTTTCTGATAGGGTTAATGATGATGCTTGTCAGCGGCAGTGTTCTGAATAAAAAAAAAAAAAAGGAACACATTGTCCTCATTTCCTGTGACTCTTACTTTCGTTTTTAAATATCTCTTCATAGAGTTCATTCCCTCATGGAGTTAAGGGAGAAGGGAAGAAAAGACCATCAAAAGTCAAACCATAAAGAAGAAGTTCAAGACAAAGAATTTGGAAACTTTTTCTAATTAATGTAGGCAAAAATCTTAAGAATATGCCTAGAAACTGGATTCTAAGTATGCTTAAGCAATGAGAGAGGAGAAAGCTTTATGCAGAATTGGAACTGATAAGTTTTTCAAACTTTCCTGCCCCTCTTGATCCACAGTTACACTTCATTCTGCTGATGCTTATGACATTATGAGAAATTTCCTGTGTCCATTGGACTTTATAGGGTAAATTTAAAGGCTCCTTTTCAAATGGATGTGCAAGACCTTCTGGGAAAAAAAAAACCCTAATTAAGCACTTTTGTGCCATTACATCATTGCACAGGATGCCCATGAATGAACTTGGAATGGACATATGTATCTAATGGGAAAAATCAGTTATATACCTTATCATCCATGTTTACTGAAAGATGTGGTTTGAAGTAAGGGTGAGAAAATGTACTCAGGAAAAGGGCACATTTATGTGTCACATAAAGATCACCAGAAATATATAATGAATACCAGGCAAGGATTGCTGTTGGATATGAGCTCAAAACAGGAATACACCCTTCCAAGTTTCAAAATTTCAAAAAGAAGCAATAAAACTTGATTCTTCAATATGATAATCAAACAGTTATTGGAAGCAGATTGACAAAACTTGGACCCATTTCATTATGAGGAGGCCAATGATTTGTCTTTCTTGAATTAGACAGTTGTTCAGTATTTTTATATGAATTTCCCTTCTTGCATGCTTTTTTTTAGCATTACCATCCATACGCTTATTGAATAACTTATAAATTTTCATGACAGGCTGCATAATATTGTTCCAAATAGGGAATTCACTTTGCAATATAATAAGGTAATGAGCTATTGGCCATGTGATTTCTGGTCATATAGGATGTCCCATCTGTTCAGAAACATCTGGCTCCTAGAATAAAGGAATATACTACTGAAACTACAAATAAGTAGATTACAATGGAGATGACATCTTGAGTATTTGAGATGCTTGTCTATAGGAAGTGCCATGTTTTCAGAATTGACAGACATTATGTGGTTATGTTCGTATTTAATTGCCCATATAGTTTCTAAAAGAATGAAGGCAAGCTCAACTACCTGGAAGTGAAGAAACTAAACAATAGGAAGTTATCTGAAAAGAATTCCAAAGACTGCAACAACAGCTGGGTCAAAGAAAAAGGCTATTACTACTTGGTATTGCTGATGGTGCAACCTAACTTTAAGACCACTTTATTTGTTTACTGTTTTGTTGCAAGCAGCATTCTCGATATAGAGAGTGAGCAGTGAACAAAACACGTCAAGTCCCTGACCACATGAAATTTGCATCTTATTGTGGGCAGATGCATATGAAAAAATAGCAAAATATTAAAGACAAAGTTGACAGAACTTGTTGAATGGACTGAGTGACAGGAAACAAGAATGATTAAATAATTTTTGAGTGGAGAAAGAGAAACAATGCAGTGGCCAATTTCATTAAATAGGAAAGTCTGTGGAACAGCAGGTTTGTGGGAAGAATCATTTATTTTCTCAAAGTAGTTTGATTATCTTTAGAGTATGGTAGTTCCTATAGAAATATTCTTCAAAGCAGGTGTGAGAAAAAATATTTGGAATTAATTGGGTTTATATAGAAAATGACATGGTGAAGAATTTGGATATTCAAGGTAGACAGTGAGGGAGTTAAGCCAGAGGAAACGCTATCAGAATAAAGTGAAGGAGAAAATGAAGGAGATATGGTAATAAATATCTCCATGAAATCAACTAACAAATATCAAAGAGGTAATAGCATTAGAGCTGGAAGAAACGTAGGCTATCTTGAGATTTGAAATGTAGGACAATCCCGGAGGGCGGAGCCTGCAGTGAGCCGAGATCATGCCACTGCACTCCAGCCTGGGTGACAGCAAGACTCCGTCTCAAAAAAAAAAAAAGAATAAACAAAAAAAAGAAAAGAAATGTAGGACAATTTTGGTAATATTAAACTCCAGGTTGTGGACATATAAAAGGAAAACAAGTAGAAATAATAATTGGAAATAATAAAACAGGCTTGACGGGGTCAAAATATTTGCCACTGTGCTATTTGTTTGGGTCTTTCAAATTAATCAGGATTGTGACATCACGTAGATGAGAGAAAAAGGAAGTGAGTCATACAACTGAAGCCTCTAGTTACTGAGACAGAATGACGAAATTCATTTGATAACAGATAAGAGAAATCGCTTGATGACATGAGCCACGCCTAAAAGGCTGAAGCATTTTTTAATAGCACTGAGGAATGTTAAGAATGCCTACTCTGCCATCTGTTCTGATATGTAAAATCTGGATGGATAAAAACCTTTATTATAGTAAAATTTATAAAATATTAATACATTCTGATTTTTTCCACCTCATTCTGATACAGTCAAAGCAGCCTGTAGTCAATTTCCTGAGACTGCCTTGTTTCTCCCTATTTCTTTCTTTCTTTTTTTTTTTTTTGAGGCAGAGTCTCGCTCTGTCACCCAGGCTGGAGTGCAGTGGCACAATCTCCATTCACTGCAACCTCCACCTGCCAGGTTCAAGCAATTCTCCCGCCTCAGCCTCCCAGTAGCTGGAACTACAGGTGCGCGCCACCATGTCCGGCTAATTTTTTGTATTTTTACTAGAGACAGGTTTCACCATGCTGGCCAGGCTGGTCTTGAACTCCTGGCCAGGTGATCCGCCCGCCTTGGCCTCCCAAAGTGCTGGGATTACAGGCATGAGCCACCGCACCCAGCAGTTTCTCCCTATTTCTATGCCATTTATTGTGTCAGATTTTGTTTTTGATAGTGTCCTTGAACTCTTATTGAAACATTACATATTATTTAATGTTCAGTTAAAAGTTTAATGCCTCCATAAATACTTTTGTTATTTCTGCTTGCATTAATGTTTTCCTCCCTTAGTACTGTGCCCCTAATATGCTATATTTAATGGTATTGATGAGATGTTATTCAGTTGAAAGAGGCTTTGGAAATCGTCTTTGGAAATACATATTACATTAGAAGACATAAAGAACAATTATATATGCTACAATCACACAGAAAGTTGCTTCCACAACTAAGTCTAGAACTTAATTTTAGAATTAGTTTCCCTAACTTCTCTCGAGTCCCATATATTTTACATGTGTCCTAATATCTCTTCCAGGCAGACAGTGTATGTGTATGTGTCATATCACTATCTTTATTAAAAATTTGTGGATAGTATTCATTCATGTTAATCATCTCTAGGTCACTAAATGCATTATAAGAAATTTTTCCACATGTAAGAACTCAAATCTGTTGAATTAATCTATTCATGAATGTTCAGAGGGGAAGATGATTGAGTAGGAAATAAAAATTTAAAATTTAAATAATACCAGTTTTATAGCAGAAACAGATGGTTATAATAATAAAACAAATGGTAGAAAGTAACAATATAAAAAAGAATGAGGAGGAAAGGAAGACAAAAAATGATTAGCAGGTATCTTTATTTTCTGAAATAAATTACTCATTCAATTGAAACATTGCATACATTACCTCATTAAGTGCATGTAAGAAAAGACAAAATTTACATAACATTGTCTCACATTACGAAGAAAATAGTTTCAGATATGTCTCGCTCTCTCTACACACACACACACACACACACCATAAAATTCACCCTTTAAAAATATACAATTAAGTGGTTTAAAGAATATTCTCAAGTTGTACAACCACTGCCATTATCTAATCTTAGAAAATTTTCACCACCCCTAAAGAAACTGTATCTATTAGCATCTACTCCCCATTCCCCTTTCTCACTAAGCATCACTGTTGCATTTTCTGTATCTATGGATATAAGTATTCTGGACATTATATATAAAGGCAATTATAGAATATGATATCCTTTTAAAATGGCTTAATTCTCTTTGTGAAATTCTTTCAAGGTCTATCTATAGCATAAGATGTACCAATACTTCATTCCTTTATACTACCAAATAATATATTCTGCCATATGAATATACCACATTTTATTTGTCCATTCATCAGTTGATATATATTTGGATTGTTTCCACTTTTGGATATGAGGAATAGTGATACTATGAATATTTGGATACATATTTTTGTATAGACATATGTTTTCATTTGCCTCAGGTAGGTACCCAGAAGTAGAATCAGTGGGTCAGCAATTTGTTTTGCAATAAAGCTTCTGAAGAAATGCAGAATTTTTTAATGTATCATGACACAATCCTACAAGCAATGTATAAGGTTTCTAATTTCTCCCCATTCTTGCCAATAATTCTATATATGTGTTGTTTTATTACAGAGTGAATGTGAAGTGATATTTCACAACAATTTTTGAGTTGCATTTCCCTAATAGTTAATAAGGTTGAGCATAATTTCATGTATTCATTTGCCACTTTATATCTTCTATGAAGATATATTTATTGCCTATTTTAAACATTAAGTTATTTTTATTATTAACTTGGGAACGATTTTTATATATTCTAGATACAAGTCCCTTGTAATATGAAAGATTTACAAATATTTTCTCCCATCTGTAAGTCATTTTTTTCCTTTTCTTTATACTATCATTTGAAGCTTTATAAAAAATGCTTTTGGCTGGGTGTGGTGGCTCACACCTGTAATCCCACACTTTGGGAGGCTGAGGCGGGCAGATCATGAGGTCAGGAGTTCGAGACCAGCCTGACCAACACGGTGAAACACCATCTCTACTAAAAATACAAAAATTAGCAGGGGGTAGTTGAGCGCGCCTGTAATGCCAATTACTCAGGAGGCTAAGGCAGGAGAATCACTTGAACCTGGGAGGCAGAGGTTGCAGAGAGCCAAAATTATGCCACTGCACTCCAGCCTGAAGCCACAGACAAGACTTTGTCTAAAAAAAAAAAAAAAAAAAAAAAGCTCTCTACTTTTAGGTAAAGTAGAACTTACCCACTTTTTTTTACTTATGTTTTATTGTCATGTTAAGAAGGTTTTGCCCAACCTAAAGTCACCAAGATATTGCTTATGTTTAAAAAATTAATCAATATTATTCAGAATAATGAGTTAATAATAATTCTATGAGTGGTATAGTTTTAGCTTTCACATTTAGGTCTAGGATCTATTTTGATGTATGTTATATATGGTGTGAGAAAGAGATTCATTATTTTGCATGTGGACATCCAGTTGTCCCAGCACCACTTGTTAAAAAGACTACGATTTTCCCTGTTGAATTATCTTGATATCTTTGTTGAAAGTCAGTAAGTATAAATGTGAGTTTATTTCTGGATTTCAATTTCATTTCATGTATCTTTTTCTATGCTTATACAATTATCAAACTATCTTGATTACTTTACTTTATAGCAAGTTCTATCATTGTAAAGTGTCAATTCTTCAATTTCATAATTTTTTCAAAATTATTTTTGCTAAAACAACTAGCTGGGGTTTTGTTAGTAATTGCATGAGATCTGTAAGTATTGCAAGCTTGACAATATTAAGTCTACCAAGCCGTGGATATGAGATTGCATCTTCCTTTCATTTGTTTATTGATTCACTTCTTTCAAAAATGTTTTGCAGTTTTCAGAAAATATGTTTTATATTTTTTGGTACATATTTTCCATATTTATTCTTTTTCATGCTAATCTAAATGGAATTTTTTTTTATTTCACTCATTTCTATTGTATGGAAATACAATTGACTTTTGTATGTTTAACTTGTGATGTAAAACCTGTTGAGCTTTTTTTAGTTTTAATAGTTTTTCTCTTTGCTTACTTAGGATGTTCTGTATACAAGGTCATGTCATCTGGAGATAATTTCACTTCTTCTGTTCAATCGGCATGCTTTTTATTTCTTTTTCTTGATGAATTGCATTGGCTAGGAACTTCAGTGCAATGTTGACTACAAATGACAAGAGCAAACATCCTTGTCTTGTTGCTCTTATTAGGGAGAAAGCAGTTAGTCTTTCAACATTTGGTATGACCTTAGCTGAGGATTTCTTCCAATGCTCTTTATGAAATTAGGGAGGTACCCTTTTCTATTTCAGTTTGTTTTGTGTGTTTTTGTCATGGAAGGGTGTTGTATTTTTTTCAGATGCTATTTCTGCATCTATTAAGTACATCTTGTGATTTTTATTATTCATTCTTTTCATATGTGTTACATTAATTAATCGATTAGCTTATGTTAAACAAACCTTGCTTTCTGGAGTAAATCTCACTTGATCATGACATAAAATCCTCTTTATATGTTGCTGGATTCAGTTTGGTACTATTTTAAAAGATCTACACCTCTATATTCATAAAAATAGTGGCATATAGTTTTTTCTTTCTTGTGATGTCTTTTTTTAAAAAATCTTGTTATCAGGGTAAAGCTGGACTCATCAATGAGTAGGAGTTTTTACACTTTGGTTTGCAAATTAATCTCCTTATGAAGATGTATTCCTCTTTTAAAAATTCCTTTTATTTACAGAGATTAGAGAAGAAAATTTCAAACAAAAATTTTTATTTAATCAATAAGGAGACTAAGTTGGAGTTTTTAATTCATTCGCAAATGTTTAATTTGGAGAAAGAAGATAAAGACAAATATTTTTTAGTAACTTGGTCTTCTACATTTTCATGCTCACATTCCCTTTCAATGTATAATTGGTTGATATGACTTCAGCTATTTCCTCCATGCATACCATTTCCTAATTGGCATATTTAGCTTTGGTTTATTTTTATGAACAGCACTACAGTCTTTAGGAACTACTGTATTTTTAACTTTAAATCATATGCCCAAAACCACTTTCAGTTTATTATTTCTTGGATTCTAAAAGTGCATTATCTCTTTTGTACCTAGAATAAGAATTTCCAATAATCCACTCACACTGGATATTTCAGCTCTTCAGTTTTACATATTTTGTTTTCTCATTCATTTATTTGAATTTGTACTATATTTTTCAATTATTATATCTTTCTTGTTATTATTCAAATGATTCCAGCTGTGGTCTGGCTGTTTTTTCACATGTTACAAAGGAGGAGAAAGAGGAGTTTTAGTCATCTAAGGTAACGTTATAGTAAGAATTATAGGGACTGTGGTAGTTCTTTACCTTGGTCTATCATAGTCTTGTATTTCTTATGTGGAGAACTCAACTAGATTTTGGACAGGCCATCATGATTTTCTGAGGAAGGATAAATTTATTGCTTCACAGTCATTTCAAAACATTTGTACTCCACAGCAAACTCAGGTTCTAATTCACACAAATCTTAGTCATTGTCCCTCAAGTACACCCAGTGTGCTCATACGGGTGGAACAGAAGGAAACATATACTTATGAGTGAATGTTTGTGTGTGTGTGTGTGTATCCGCCCTTTTCATTATCTGAGCTCTGATGTTAAACCAATTCATTACCTAAAACACTTACAGTCTTCTAATTGTTGGTAGCAATTTGGTCTTTTCTTGCTGGAGGCTCACAGCCAAGCTCATTTCAAAACATCAGAGATTCTCCAATATTTAGAATAATAAAACATAATATGATCTGGGCTTTGGTCTCTTTCCCTCCAGAGCCTTTCAACTTAGTCATATTAAAAGGGGTAGCTCCTGGAACACAAATAGTAATTTCTATTACAGTATTCCTCCAGGATTAATAGTGTCTACTTTTTTGGACAATTAACATAAATATGAATGACATGTTAAATAATTATTTTTAAAACTTTGAAGTACGAGTCAAAGGAAGCTTTTTTTCTCTACTGGTGTAAATAACATTCTGATACATTTTAAAGGTATATTCCCTACATTTTAATTTAGTTTCTGTGCTCCTACAAATTTGTATTTATAGACACTGAATTCAAAAATTCCATATAATTGTAATGTGTCATGAAATATTATTCTCCTTTTGATTTTTTCAACCATCTAAAAATATAAAAGCCATTTACATTTTAAAAACTGAAAGTTAACATAATTGTATGCTTCCATCATGCACATGATTCTTTGAGTACATATATTTTAAAATCGTTGAAACTAGCTAATTAAAAAGTGCATTACCTCACATCAGTGTCAATTTTGTGGTAAGAGCACTTAACATCCACTTTCTCTACATTTTTCAAGAATACTGTATATCATCATTAACTATAATCACCTTGTTATACAATAGATCTCTTGAAATGTATTCCTCCTCATAATTATGTCTCTTAACATTGTATGTTAATAGACAATGTATATTATTATATTTCACTATGTATTATTTGCTTTAACACTAATACTACTAACACTAATGAACTAATCATTAACTAACAGTTATTGAATTAGTATGTGTCAAATATTAGGCAAAACACTCAGATTGATTATCATATTTAATCCACACAATTGAGATCAGTATTACTGCTCTCACACTATTGAGAGTGTAGCTGAGTTAGAAAGTTAAGTAACTTGGATATACTCATGTCACCAAGCCTGTAAATCTTGCAGTTGGAATTTGAACTTACGTCTCTCTTAATCTTAAGCTATTTCCAACTGCTAAGCCATTTAGTTTTTCAAAAATTAATAGTGATATAAAGGAATTCTTGGAAAATATGTAAATATGTATCCATTTTCCTCATGAAACTCCAATAAACAAAAATAAATAACTTTAGAAGTATACATTTGGATAAATTGATAAACATTTTTAAAAGAGAATAGCAATGTTAAAATATAAGACTAAAGACAAAGACATGAAAAATACGGGAGGAAAAAAAATCTAAAAGTAATTATAGGCTGGGTGCGGTGGCTCACGCCTGTAATCCCAGAACTTTGGGATGCCAAGGCGGGCGGATCACGAGGTCAGGAGATCGAGACCGTCCTGGCTAACACAGTGAAACCCCGTCTTTACTAAAAATACAAAAAATTATCCGGGCGTGGTTGCAGGCGCCTATAGTCCCAGCTACTTGGGAGGCTGAGGCAGGAGAATGGCCTGAACCCGGGAGGCGGAGCTTGCAGTGAGCCGAGATCGCACTACTGCACTCCAGCCTGGGGAACAGAGTGAGACTCCGTCTCAAAAAAAAAAAAAAAAGTAATTATAAATCCAGGAATTTCAGAAAAGGGTACACAGAGAACAAAAAAGGAAATTTTGAAATAAATTAATCAACAACATTTTCTGTCCTGAAAAGTGTTATCTTCAAATTACAAAGCCCTTTTTAATGCCCAGACAAATCTATGCTAAAATACCTACGTGAATGACATTATTGGGAATTTCAGAATTCTAAATTCCGACTGAAAATTATGAGTTTTAAGATGCATGTGGGGAAAAAAAATAAGAACAATTTATAGTCAGAAGTCACTGCACTTCTTAACACCACTGAAAACAAGATAAAATAACTTTAAAATTTCTGAGGCAAAATGATACAGAAATGCTACAATCAGTCAAATTATATACCAAAAGTGAAGGTGAAGTAAAGATCTTTTCAGTGAAGCAACTGAAAAATCTTGATTCCCCAGTATTACTTCTTGGAAGCTAAGGAACAATCTGCACACTCACAATGAGGGAGGAAACCAAGAAAGGAGAACACATGATCTCCAGGAAACAAGAAAAGAGAGAGATGGATGGAATACCCCAAGATGAAGGTAAATTGAGATACTATAAACACAATAATGAACTAGGCCTAGAAACACAAAAAATGGATGATTACAAAGGAAAGTCTCCAGTAAGCAAATAAAAATAAAATTGAAAACTCATGTATTTGATAACATTGAATATAAATTTATACTTAAACCAGAGAAATGTAGACAAAACAAAAGATGGAAAACATAAACACTTAATATCCTCAGGAGAATAGTTATATTTTATAAGGGTATTATAGTTTATTACATTGCATATATCACTTCTGAACTTGATATATACATACACACATTGATAATTAATAATAATGGCATGTCTGCAATGGTTGGCAAAGAGAAGTACTTGTGAAAGTTGAGGCTTAGTATATGAGAACTAAATATTCATTTCTGTAGTAAGAAGCCCAAAGATACTGTTTCAAATTAAAAGATTTTAAAAACACTATAATACTATTATTCTGAAATATCCAGGTAAAATCACAAGTTATGGCTAAAATAGTTAAGGTTTTCCCTGGGGAATGGTAATCTGCAGGTTTGCAGAAGGTAAAGCACAAGACTGAAGCTTTACAATTATAATTCCTTTAGAACTCTGACGTTTAAACTCCGAATATATGTAAGTTTGAAAATATGTATCAATAAATAAGGAAAAGGAGGCAGTGAGAGAATATGATAGGATGTAGAAATAGCCTTTGTATTTTAGAAAGCAATTTACTGTTTGCAGAACAATGAATAGATACCTAGGAACTTCCAAAGTTGACCAGTGAGGTTTCCTTGTTTGTTTTTGTGAGTATTATTTTAAGCTCATGAATTTGAATATATTTTTTGTTATTTAATCCACTACAATCATTATTGTTATAGATGTTCCTATTTTTCCCATCTAATTGATCTTCTTATTGCATAAGAGAGAAAAGCAAATGTGATCTGTCTTCTAAGTCAGGGGAATAAATATTATATAGCATTTATTATGAAATATAATTGTCCAAATTGAGCAAGTCATTAGGTATTATAGCCCATTACAAGGTATACACAGAGAAAGCATAAAAGATGAAACTAAAGAGGTTAAACATCACCATAGGGATACAGTCAAACAAATACAAAGAGGTTCAAGAGGTTTAATATAAAAATAAAATATAGAATTGAAAAGTTTGAACCCTGATTAAATTTAGAAAGAGGAATGAAATAAGAAAATAAAAAGTATTAAAATTAAAATATTAAACCTGAGGAAAAAGTTGAACCATAAAAAAAAGTAATTGTGTTGCTATAGTTGTAATATTTTAAAAATAGTATTGACATAGTCATAATAATAACATACCTTCAATGGCAGGTTGAAATTCTAATGATAGGATGATAATAAGTAATGACTGTTATTTTTAGGTATGATAATGTTAAAGTAAAAAATTATTTCTTACACATACTGAAATATTTGGGGATGGAATTATATAATATTCTAGATATATTTTAAACAAATCCTGTAGAGCTAAAGAAGATTTAGATGTAACTGAGAAAATATTGACCAGAAAATGATAATTATAAAAATTATATGATGAGAACTAAATAAAAATATATTATATTATTCTATTTCATTATATACAAATGTCTTCATAATTAAAATTAAAAAAACAATAGCACATATTGAATGGGTAATATATACCAAGACCCAACCAATTTACTCACTACAAAAATTTCCATGAGGTCCTTTACTGTTATTGAGTGGGTAATATATACCAGGAACCAACCAATTTACATATTTAAAGAATTTCCATGAGGTAGTTTATTGCTGTTAGCTTTATTTTACAAGGCTAAATAACTTTCTTACTATGATGACTGACAAAGTAGTAGTAATTTATTGTATTTGTATAGAGATACTTACTGTATGATGATAATCCTAATGTCAAATCATACCTTCAAATAACTAATCAAAGTTTACTATGTTAATATATGTTAGTTTTATTATGAAAATTGCAAACATATACAACACTGGTTTGAGTAGTAATTTCACATGTCTGAACTTCAGGAATTTTCAACTCAGAGGTAATCTGGTTTAATTTATGTGACTCACAAAAGTATTTACTTTTTATTACTTTACTGAGATAAAATTGATGGAAATTACTAAACAGCCAAAAAAAAAAAAAAACAAAAACAGAAACAATCAAAGATCAAAATAGCCTTAAATAAAGGGAAATGGAAAGTTATTGTTGAAACAATGTTATATCTAAAACACCCAGGTTTCATCAAAATGTATGAGGCCCGCAAAAAATACTAGAAAGTGTGACTTACAAAAGTCACAGTAAGGCTGGGCACAGTGGCTCACGCCTGTAATCCCAGCGCTTTGGGATGCCAAGGCGGTTGGATCACCTGAGGTCAGGAGCTAACATGGTGAAACCCCTACTATAAATACAAAAAAATAGCCAGGCATGTTGGAGCACGCCTGCAATCCCAGCTACTCGGGAGGCTGAAGCAGGAGAATCGCTTGAACCCAGCAGACAGAGGTTGCAGTGGGCAGAGACCATGCCACTGCACTCCAGCCTGGGAAACACAGCAAGACTCTGTCTCAAAAGAAAAAAAAAGTTATAGTAAATACAAACTGTCTCTGAATGGGACCATATACTGGTTGTTACTAGTAGAAAAAGATGTCAATGCAGCCGTCGTAATTACATTCAAATAATTAAATGATACAATTTCCAAATAATTCAAGGCAATTTAATAGAGATGATTCAACAAATAAATAATCTCAATAAAGACATTATTTTAAAATAACTAAATATAAATTCTGAATAAGAATTATAATAAGTTAAATAAAAACTTTACTCAAGGGACTCAACGGTAGTTTGAGATGGGAAAATAAAGATCGGTACACTTGAATATAGACAGGTAAAGTTTATCTAATCTGAAGAACAGAGAAAAAAAGGATGAAGAAAAATAAATAGAGCCTCATAGACCTGTGGGACACCAACAAATCCATATCAACATGCATTTTATGAGAGTCCTAAAAGGAGACAGAGAGACTAAAAATACATGGAGAAATAATGACTTCAACATTTATGAAAAACACTCATATAAATGTCACAAAAGCTCATTGAATCAAAAGCAGGTTAAATGTAAAGAAATAGCCAATTAGAACACAATCAAACTACGGCTTAAAGCCAAAAACAAAAGGAAACCTTGGAAGCAGCAAGAGAAAACCAAATTATCAGGAAAAATAGAACATGCTTTGTAAGAATGTCTAATACTAATAACTGGAGACCCAAAGGCAGTGCAATTGATATTTAAAGTGCTGAAAGAAAACGAACAACTGTCTTTTGTTCTCTCTCTCTCTGTCTCTCTCTCTCTCTCTCTCTCCCTCCATATATATGAATTTTATAGCCAGCAAATTGTTCCTCAAAGATAAAGGTGAAATAGAGTTACCGCCATATAATTGAATGAGAGGTTTTGTTGCTATCAAACCTGCTTTCCAAAAATACAAGAAGTCCTTAAGTTTGAGAGGAAATGACTGTAGGGATTAAAGAGTTCTCAAAATATAAATTTGTAAGTAGAAAAAAAGACTGTACTGAATATTTTTCTTTGCTTCTCTCAATATCTTTGAATGATATGGTTGCATAAAAATCATCACAGCATGGTGTGGTTAGGTATATAATATAGACGTAATATATACAATCATAATAGCACACAAAGGGAAGAGAAGGAAATTGATTTACATTAGAACAATTGTTTTTTTATTTTACTAGAATTTAGTTAGTACTAATCTAAGTAGATTTGATAAGTTAAATATAGATTGTAATTTTTATAGCAGCTACTAAGAAAGTAAGTGTAAAATATAAAACAAAACAAGATAACCTAGCTAAATAGAAAACTGAAACAAACACAGACAAATAAGGAGGTACAGAGTAACAAAAAGGGTATAAGACATAGAAAACAAATAATAAAATAACATATACAGATGCAACCATATCAATACATTTGTAAATACAAATGAACTAAAGAAAGCAAAAACAAAAGGACAGATTTTCTGACTGGATATAAAATAAGATCCTAATTTATTTTTTCATCAACAATCACATTTCAGTTTTTTATATGCACATACTTTGAAAGTAAAGAAAAAAAGAAAGCTGGCATGGCATTGATAATAGCAAACAAACTAGATGTATATATAAGAATTAAAGATAAAGAGGGGCACTTCCAAATAAAAAGAGTCACTGTATCAGGAGTATACAAAACTTTTAAGTATATACACTGCTAAAGGAAAGCCATAAAATGCATAAAGCAAAGATTACAGAATTGAAGGGAGACATGTAACATGTGGCAAGAATACAATGAGGTCTATAGTTAACTCTCAATAATTCATATAAGCAAAGATATGGAAGACTTTAACAACTATATAATCAACTTGGCTTAACTTGCACTTACAGAGCACCCGATGCACTAACAACACAATAAGCATCCTAAAAAGTTCAATGAAACACTCAAATATAGATCACATGTAAGCACAAAAAATAGGATTCAATGAATTTGAAACTATTGAAATTACACAAAGCATTTGGTCCAAGTATAACAGAAATTAGCAATCAACATAAAAAGAAATTTAGAAAATCCTCAAATTTTGGGAAAAAAAACTTCGAAATAACTCATGCATCAAAAAAGAAGCCAAAAATTAAAAACATACATGTTGTGGCTATAGATATAGGTAACTGAATGAAAACAAAAGAAGAGCATATCAAAATGTATGGGCTGTAACAAAATAATATTATAGAGGAATATTTACATTTTAAATGCCTAGTATTAGACAAGAAATATGGTTTCTACTCAATAACCTCAAATTTCAACTTAAAAAAAAAACAAGAAAAAAGTGCAAAATAAACTCAAAATAAATGGAAGGAAGGAAATATAAAAATAGAGTGAAAATCAATAAAATAGAAAACAAAGACATTAAAAATCAAAGCAAAACTTTATACTTTGAAATGATAAATGGAGATATCTCTAGTTTTATTTACTAGGAGAAATTGAATTACCAAAATCCGGAGTTAAAGAGGACCCGTCACTACTACACCACAGAAATTTAAAGAATTTAAGAGAATATTATAAACAACATTAAGCCAACAAATTAGACAAATTTGATGAAATTGACAAATTCCTATAATGATACAAATGACTGAATCCCTGAAGTAATTTTTAAAATTAAATTGAACACATAACATGTAAAGGAAAGTAATGATTAAAAATCTTATTAGGAAAGTACCAGAACAGATGGCCTATTGGTTAACTCTATGAAATAAAAGAGTTAAAAGCAATTGTTCACAAACTTTTTCATAAATTAGATGACAAAAGGTCACCTCTGAACTAATTATTTGAAGTCACTGTAACCTTAGAACCAAAATCACACAAAAATATTACAAGTAAAAAGAAAACAGGCCTGATGCAGTGGCTCATGCCTGTGATCCCAGCACTTTGGGAGGCTGGGCCGGGTGGATCACGAGGTCAGGAGTTCAACACAAGCCTGACCAATATGGTGAAACCCCATCTCTACTAAAAATACATAAAAAAAAAAAAAAAATTAGCCTGGCATGGTGGCATGTGCCTGTAGTCCCAACTACTCAGGAGGCTGAGGCAGGAGAATCACTTGAACCCGGGAGGCGGAGGTTGCAGTGAGCCAAGATCATGCCACTGCACTCCAGCCTGAGTGACAGAGCAAAAATCCATCTCAAAAAAAAAAAAGAACAAACAAAAAATACAAATATCCCTCAAAATATATATGCAAAATTGCTCTTAACAATGAGCAAAACAAAATTCAGAAACTTCTAAAAAGATTAGAATATGACTAAGTTATATTTGTCCTAGGAAAGCAAGGTCAGATTAACAATTAAAATTTTATTGATATAGTTTTTATTCTTAAGAATGAAAAACATAAAAATTACATAAGTAATTCAATAGGTGCAAAAAAAGCATTTGACAAGTCAAACACCATTTCATGTAAAACCTTCTGACAAAGTAAGAATAGACAAAGTAAGAATAGAACATTTAAGCAGTCTAAAAATTAAATACTGCAACCAATGAATAAGTTCAGTTATATTACCAGACATATCATTAATATAAAACACATCATTTGTATTTCTACAAACTACCAATGAACAGTCTGAAAATGTATTTCAAAAAACAATTCTATTCACAACAACCTAAAATGTAAATGACATATTTAGTAATAAACTTATCAAAGTCTAAGACCAACTCACTGAAACTACAAGTCATTGTTAATAGAAATTAAAGAATATATAAATAAATGAAGACAGATTTCAATAATTTATAATTACCAATTTGAAGACCCAGTAATGATAAGATGGCAATTCTCCTGAAATTGATTTAGAGAACCAACAAAGTTCTTATAATTATCCAATACCCTCTTTTTTGTGGAAATTTACAAGTTGATTTAAAAATATATAGGAAAAGACAAATGACCCCAAATTCCCAAGTGATTTTGAAAAAGGACAATAAAAATCAAAGACTTAAACTACCCAATTTCTTAACTTATTGCCTACAAAGCCATAATTATTAAGCTCATCTGTTGATCTGGTATATATATATATATATAGACTGATGTATTAATGGCATAAAATGATAAAAGTTCTGAAATAAATCCTTATATTTCTGGTCAACTGATTCATAATAAAGACACCAGGGCAATTCAAGGTGAAAATAACAGTCTTTTCAAGAGACTGTGCTGGGAAATTTTTGTATCTATATGCAAAAAAAATACTCATGTAGACTTTTTTCATAAAATACACAAATATTAACTCAAATGGAATCATTTATAGAGATGCAAGTTATAATTCTAAAAGAAAACATAGGAGACATTTTTATGACTTTGAATTAGGCATAAAAATTCTTGGATGCAACACTAATGCGAAATCTATTAAAAAATAAAACTTATGAATTGTATTTCATCAAAAATTTAAAATATTTTATTTTTGCACCTCAAAAATGCTGCTAAGAAAATGAAGGTTGCCAGGTGGAGGTCATTAGGGGAGAGTGCTAAGTGAAAATGCTATATAAATTGCACAATGTTTACAGGGGTTTGTGGTTTTCCTGCTCAGCCCACTGCTACTGGACTCTCCCCAGTGTGCAAGCCCATAATAAAATCCCATGTCTCCTTTGAATAAAAATGTAAATGAAAATTGGAATAATAAGCCAGAGGCTGGAGAAAATATTTGGAAACCACATATGTCATAAAGACTTCCATCCAGAATATTAAAGAAAAAGCTATTATAACTCATTAATAATGGAACAACGATAACAACAAATATAGAAAATGGGGTCAGGCTGCCACTTCCATCAAAGACAAATCACAGCAGGACCAATATTCCTGCAAAATAAGATTCAGTCCCGTATGCTTGGCCTGATTATGCACACAAAGTGAAACAAAGATAATTGTCCATATAGACTCTCCCAGTTTGGCTTTTCTGGAACATCTCACAAGGCCATTTCAGTCAGATCCCTGAGAAAATAACCAGTTCCTTCAATTGTGTCCCATTACAAAATAAAACACGTGGTTATTAATTGTATGCAGACAAACACATTGCCATGAGTTAAGAATATTCACAAATAGTTTACAAATTCTGGAGAAATTAGGCAGAGAGATAGAAATATGGCTCAAATTCCATATACAAAAATATACTCAATACACATAAAGTATATTTCAAGGCTGTAAATAGCTAAAAAGCAAAAGATTCTCCAGACTCTGTAAAAAGAAAACAAAAAGAATCATCAATATTTCAAACAATGATACCCATAAAAATCACTTCTGTCTTCCATTCGTTCAGTCCATGCATGCAATCAACTCCTGCTCTGTTTCACATTAGGTTAGCAATCTTTGCAAACACATCAGCCTTTCAATTGGTGCCCTGGAAGTTTTTTCTCTAAAGCAATGGCACAATCTTCAAAGTTATCAGAAACCTGCATTCAAGAGTTCTTTTCCTGAACTCTTCTAAAAAAGTTAGCCTTGGACTGTAGCTGATTAAAGGTTCCTTTTTTTGAGAAGGATCAAAGCAAAATATCAATTGTGGATGACAAAAGTCTTAAGACAGCCATAGTTAAAGACACAGTAGACAAGGAAATTTGGTTATTTCTGTGGCATACAGCAATTTAACATAATCATAATTTTTACTGACAATATATATTATGACACATCAGAATTTTAGGAATCTCATATAATCCTGGAACAAATATTAACAACATATCTATATAAATATAACTTAAAATAATTCCAATGCCACCTCAGATTTTGGTGGTCAGAGCTGTGGACCTAGGCCTCTCTGCACTCTTAGGAGCCTGGAAAGGTACCCCTGACCAAGACCTTGCAGGTGCGTGCTCTCACTGCCTGGCTTCTCCCCACTGTCGGTGTCCACTCCAATCTTGGAGCAATGTGTTGCCAAGCCCATGCACTGTTGCAGCCTGACCAGGGGTGCACACACTTGGCAGTGCTGACACGACACGTGTGCCTCCTACTGCCTCAGTCCCCTCTGGACTTTGGGCTCCAACAAGTATGAGAAGGAGGCTGAGTGGGGGCTGAGGACGGCCTGGCACTAGCCTGCAGGTGTCCTTTGGCACAAGCAGCCTGGGCACCATGGACAGCAGCAGGAGGAAGACAGGCTCCTGGGCAGAAGGAGGCAGGTCCCCAATGAGGCCTCACTTTCAGGCCAGGGAGGGCCTGGAGGCTGAGGGCAGACTGCCAGTCCACAAGTGCATGAAAACAGACACACAGAGAAACAGGAAACATTACATATGTCTTACACACACCATCCACATAAACCTGGGCTTTCCCTTCAGTCCCAGATTTCCACTTCCTCTTCTTTGTCTCCTTCTTCTCTCCTTCTTGTTCTTCCTTTTTCTTCTTCTTCCTTCTTCTTTTTTCTTATTTATTTCTCCTTTCTTCCTCAAGTAACCAATCATTTTAGTCGAGGCCAAAAAATTTACCATACCAGATCCTTTCTCATAATTATCTTTTCTTTATAACCTTCCTTACCAGAAATACATCTTCATATACATAATTTTCTTCACATATCTCTCCCCTACTTACTGGTTCTTTACTACCTTGTTTCATAAATATCTTTTTCAAATCTGTAATTTGAACTAACTTTTAGGTTAATTTTTAAACTCTTTTTCTCACTAATAACATTCTTTGGCACATTTTATATACAGAATTATACATGGACTATGATTCTTATCCTTAGTAACTTTAAATTTTGGTGAAACCCTAAAAAGCAAGAAATCCTGAACTATCAGATATGAGCACTTTATATATAAGAATAATTCCACAATTTTTAGAAAAATATTTTAACATATCATAATCCTTTCTTAATTGGAAATGACCCAGATATCCAATGCATATTAAAAATAATTTTAAGATTTTAAATTACACAAAAAGTTTACCTAAAATATTTATTCCACTTACATGTACTCAATTTTTTTTCATTTTTAACAGTTTACCTAGATTACTTCTGAAAACTGAGATATTAGACACCATCATTTAATGTTAGTTAATTCCTGGTTAACCATCTTTTTAATAGCCAGTGCACATCAGGTGCTCACCTAAGTAAGTGCCTCAAAGTTAAGTACATAGGTATTTTGACCAGTAACTCAGAAAATTCAGCTAACAACATTAAATTATTTTCATTTGTCAAATAAGTCACACAAACCAAGATCACTTTGTTTTGGCTGGATTAATAGCCTTATAAATGTCTATGACAAGCACTGACATCTCAAATATCTAGGAAAGACAAATATAAAACCCAGACAAAATGTATACTGACAATTCTGAAGTCATTTCTCTATTTTCATTTTACCAATAATTTTAAAGCCAGCTTGTTTAGTAAAGATTTACTTAAGTCACATGACTTTGAAAATTGGTTGGACTTATTTACTTAGTTTATGAGCACTCTTTTACTTAGAAGCCAGTTTTGTAGGCACAACATATAACAATATGTGTACATACAAATAAACACATCTAGACATGTATACACACTCACAAAGATCCAATAGCTTTTAGCTTGGAACTCTAGCCACGAGATAGCAATACGAGCTTACCAGTTTTACTTTGTTTGCCCCAATAGGTAATCCAGTTAAGGCTGTGAACCAAAATTTTGGGTAAAGCAGTTTCAAGTTTGATTTTTAAAGGCCAAACCTCCCCAGACTCAAAAGAACACAGGGGCCTAACAACACCAAAGGAAAACATCGCATAGTAAGCAGGCCTAACCCTGCTTAGAACAGCAGCACAAAAGCCTGGATATATGCAACTCCATCTGTCTTTCCCATTCAATAGCAAACTCCAGAATTCCAAACAATATTGGAGCCAAACAGTATTGCAAAAGAATATCACTTTACCAAATTCTAATTTCTCGTGACTATATAAAACACACACAATCACCAGAAGACAATCCAACTGCTGCAGCAACAAATACAAATGTCCAAACTGAAATGGTTGAGATGCTCTCTCTGTTGGTTGGGCTTGATCAAACAATAAATTCCATAGAAATTTCCCAAATTGAGGGAAGCTGATCCCACTGTTTGGTACCCACAGAAGACACTAACTTGCCTAGATACAACACACAATTACAAACAAATCCCCAAGAGTGTCTATACTGAAAGAAACAGTCAGTTGTTTCTCTCTCTCTCTCAATCAGTAGAACTTGTTCTACGTATGAATGGAAATTCCTTTAAAATATTCCCAAAGCGAGAGGAGCAGATTCTGCTATCTGGGCTCACAAAGGACACTCACCTATCCCAATGCCAATGTTAAATTTCAAAGGCAGTTCTTCCGAGGCAGTCAGGAACATGTTTGGCACCAGCTGAGGCGGGGCCAGAGAGAGATGGAAACTCACCTCCAGCCAAAGTAGGCAGGCAGCTGCTTAGGAGAGCTTCTGAGACTCCCAGCCCACAGCAACTGAGCCACGAACAATGCGTTCCTGGTCAGGGAATAAAAATATGTTACCGAAACACTCAGGGATTTGGTCTAGGTCCTGCTACTCACCACACCGAAAGCCAATCACTGAAATGATTAATAAGTATTGCCAAGGAAAACGGCTTTAATAGGGTTTTGCAGCCAAGGAGATGGGGGCTCAAATCCAGTCTCAAATCCATCTCCCTGACTGACTAAAACCAGGGGTTTATATAGCAGGTAGGCAAGAAATGTTAAATGAGTAGGGAAAGAAAAACTTGGGCGGGGGCACGGAAGCAATCATTGTGAATGAGGGGTCTAGCATCTGGTGTGGTGATCTGGTTTCAGTTTTTTAATTCCTTTTGTGAGAGGCCTGAAGGTCGTTTCCTGAGGAAGGAACTCAGATACAACAAATATAAGTTTCAAGCTTGAACAGCAGAAATGTCAACTTCTATGTTTATCCAAAAGGAACCATCTATGGGACTCTTGTGTCTCTTGCTTTTATCCAAAAGCAACTGTCTATGGGACACTGAAACAAGCTGTTGGCGAGGAGGTGAAGAAACTGGAAACTACGCATCTCTGATAGCAGTGTAAAATAGTAGAGCCACTTTGGTAAGCATTATGACGGTTTCTTAAAAACTTAATCATAAACTTACTGTACTACCCAGCAATTCCACTCCTGTGTATCTACCCAGCAGAATTCACAAAAGCACTTGTACATGAATGTTTAAAGGCGCATATTCATGAAGTCCAAAAATGAGAAACAATCCAAATATTTATTAACTGGTGAAACAGCTAGAAAAAAAGTGATATATTCACTGATTAAATACTATTCAGTAATAAAAATGAACATAGTTCTGAAATAAGCAACAGCATAAATGAACCTAAAAATATCGTGCTATTGGAAAGAAGCAATATACAAAAAATCTACATGTTGTTTGATTTCAGGTATATGAAATACCCAGAAAAAACAAAATATAGTCAAAAATATCAGTAGTTTTCTGGGCTTGACAAGAGAGTGGGAATTAACTACTCATGAACATAAGAGATCATTTCCACATGTTAGAGAAGTTTAAAGAGTAGATTGTGGTAATGGTTGCACAATTCCATAAATATACTAAAAATCATATAATGTGCATTCATAATAGGTACTTTTAGTACATATAAACCATAAGATTATAAATGAGAGGTGTTAGTAAAATATATACATATGCATATAAATATAATACACATACATAATATATATATTTTACTGGGACCAATTATATATATGTATTTATTTATTTATTGGCTAAATACATATATACACATATATATTACATATATACGTATATACATATATTAGAACAGCCATATATCTATTTATAAATTCTCTCTATATATTTATATATAATGTGTGCCAACAGGAAATCTCATTGATTGCTGTTGGAAATGAATGCAAATTGGTCCGGCCACTTTGGAAGAGATTTTGGCATTTTCTTACGAGAACAACATATATATACATGCGTGTGTGTGTGTGTTATACGTTATATATATATTCAATTTTTATAAGGTGATACATAAATTATTTAATTACAGATTTCTTTCCCTTTGTGTACTACAATTAACCCTATATTTTTAAAATTAATTTGTATGTGTAGGCTAGACTATGAATTTCATTACAAATAATGAAGAGGGTCTTATAAGAAATTGTTAAAAGAGAGAGGATTGGGTCTGATAGCACTAACAACTGATCTTGCTAGATGAACTATATTACAATTGATATTTTGCTCCAAAACCCTACACATAAAACTCCAATTCAAGAAAAGTTGAAGAGATCTCACACAGTTTGAGCTGTAAGAACACTTTTTGTCCAGTGTGTGTGACTGTGAGTGTGCTTGTATCTAAAAATTGTCTGAAGATAGACGGAAGAATAAGAGGATATAAAGTGTGGGTAGATGCTAATTTTACTATTTTAGATGTGTGGTAAGGGACAGCTTATGTGAGGGAGGTGATTTCTAAAGTATTAAAGAAAATAAAGAAAATATATATGGAATATGGCATTATTTTATGTTCCTTATTATATCAAAGAAATATATTTTGCCACTAAAACTCTAGATATCATATGATTTTTAGAGTTTTACTTTATAGAATTTTTTGTACTCAATATCTGATAATACAGACTGGAACCTAAATATGGTTTTTTTCAGTTATTTCAAACAAACTTAGATGACAAACTGACTGTTCATATTTAGTCAAGAAGAAGCTTTTTCTATCTGAGAAATAGCCACATGATAGCAGAAATTTGTTTTATAAGACTCACAAAGAAACTTCAGTTTTGTTGCCCAAACAACTTCAAGAATTCATTGTTCTCTGACAGACTATATTAATATATTTGTAAAAGCAGCTGTTTTTTTATTTGTACTCTCTGTAATTCTCTACTTGGTAAACCCTTTATTTTCGTATCAGAAAGTAACACATTCCTAATTTATCTGTTTTGAAGCACGGGATTTTAAAACCATGAGTAACCAAAGAAGATAAAAAGATAACAAATAAGCATATGAAAAAATACTCCACATCAAATGTAATTATGAAATGCAAATTAAAAATGTGATATCCCTGCACACCTATTAGAATAGCCAAATTTCAGAAAACAGACAATAGAAAATGCTGGCAAGGATGGTAGATGTGAAGCAACAGGACCTCTCCTTGATTGCTGGTGGGAAATAATGCAAATGCCACTTTGGAAGAGATTTTAGCAGTTTCTTAAGAGAACAAACATACTCTTACCTTATGATGCAGCAATCCCACTTTTTGATATTTACTTAAGTGAGTTGAAAACTTATGACCACAAAAATCCTGCACACAGATGGGTACAGAAGCTTTATAATCGCCAAAACAGAAAAGCAACCAGGATTCCCTTCAATAAGTGAATGGATAAGTAAACAGTAGTATATCCAGACAATGAAATATTTTAAGGTTATACAAGGCCCTTTGATAGTTTTTAAAATGCTCTCTTCTTAATTTAGAAAATGGGCACAAGTATATTGTTTAGTCATTCTATATAATTTATATGCAAGATTTAGATATTCTATTGTAGACATGACATCCGTCCTAGTATATATTAAGAAATTAAAGGATTTGAAAACTTTATTTTTTATTTCTTATTTTTATTTTTTCTTTTCAGTTATATTAGTAGTTGTGTATTCTGTAACTGACCTAATACATTTCTATGGTACCTTTTGGGAAAGAAATCAAAAGAAACAGAAAATCATTTCTGATTCAATTTTAATGATTCAAGTATAAATGACAAAGTTACTTTTAGAATTTAAAATAAAGTTACCTAGAGATAGAAAATGTGTTATCTCTTGTCACCAGCTGTTTTCAAACTATGATATTTTTAAGTGACCTTTATATTTTACAGTCTGCCAATTTCAAATGTACCCTTTCCAGAATAAAAATGAACATATGGATGCAAAAATATTATGTCTGTCATTAAAATTTCTACTCTAAAATAAAAATGCTTTGAAGAGGTATCATTTCTACAGATTAAAATGAAATTCAAATATATAAATACTGGTTTACCAACAGATGGAAAAGAAAGTTAGTAGATGATGTTAGAAAGCATTAATATAAATGAGAAAAAATTATCCAAACTCACTAAAAAAATTATTCCTCTTATTGAAAACAAATTTTAAAGCTCTAAAGAAGCAGGTAATCATCCAACATATGCTATCACAGAAATGATGAAATAACAAAATTGAGATTTTATTTATTTATTTATGTATTTATGTATTTATTTTTGAGATGGAACTTCGTGCTTATTGCCCAGGCTGGAGTGCAATGGCATGATCACAGCTCACCGCAACCTTTGTCTCCTGGGTTCAAGCGATTCTCCTGCCTCAGCCTCCAGAGTAGCAGGGAATACAGGCGCCCGCCACCACACCCGGCTAATTTTGTATTTTTAGTAGAGATGGGGTTTCTCCATGTTGGTCAGCCTGGTCTCGAACTCTCAATCTCAGGTGATCCACCCAACCTCTGCCTCCCAACGTGCTGGGATTACAGGTGTGGGCCACCATGCCCAGCCTAAAATTGAGATTTTTATATTGCACAGAAAGTTGAATTAGGGATTCTTAAAAATATGTATATTTCAAAACATTGCAGCTTTTATCAAAAGATAACATTTAAATGTGATAAATATTTTTTATTAGATTGAGTACACTATTATTTAATTGACCTTTGGATTTTAATAAAGTTACTTTTAGGATTATTATTGTTAGTTTTTAATTTTTTATTTTAGGTTTAGAGGTACATGTGAAGGTTCGTTACATAAGAAACACGGGTCATGCAGTTTTGTTGTACATATTATTACATCACCCAGGTATTAAGCTCAGTACCCAACAGTAATCTTTTCTGCTCCTCTCCATCCTCCCATTCTCCCCACTCAAGTAGACCCTGGGATCTGTTATTTCCTTCTTTGTGTTCATAAGTTCTTATCATTTAGCTCCCACTTGTAAGTGAGAACATGCGGTGTTTTATTTTTTGTTACTGCATTAGTTTGCTAAGAATTATAGCCTCCAGCTCCATCCATGTTCCCGCAAAAGACATGATTTTGTTCTTTTTTATGGCTGCCAAATATTCCATGGTGTATTTGTACTATATTTTCTTTATCCAGTCTGTCATCGATGGGCATTTAAGTTGATTCCATACCTCTGCTATTGTAAATAGTGCTTCAATGAACATTTGTGTTCATGTGTCTTTATGATAGAATGCTTTATTTTCCTCTGAGTATATACCCAGTAATGGGATTGCTGGGTCGCATGTTACTTCTGCTTTTAGCTCTTTGAGGAATTGCCATACTGCTTTGTATACGTTTGTATGCTTTGCATATGTTTGTATGTATTCTACCACAATGATAGAACCAATTTATACTCCCACCAACAGTGTATGAGTTCCCCTTTCTCTGCAACTTCACCAGAATCTGTTATTTTTTGACTTGTTAATAATAGCCATTCTGACTGGTGTGAGATAGTATCTCATTGTGGTTTTGATTTGTATTTCTCTAATGATCAGGGATATTGAGCTTTTTTTAATATGCTTGTTGGCCACATGTGTGTCTTATTCTGACAAGTGTCTGTTCATGTCTTTTGCTCACTTTGTAATGGGGTTGCTTTTCTCTTGTAAGTTTGTTCAAATTCCTTATAGATTCTGGATATTAGACCTTTGTCAGATGCGTAGTTTGCAAATACTTTCTCCCATTCTGTAGGTTTCCTGTTTACTCTGTTGATAGTTTCTTTTGCTGTGAAGAAGCTCTTAAGTTTAATTAGACCCCATTTGTCAATTTTTGCTTTACTTGCAATTGTTTTTGGTGTCTTTTTCATGAAGTCTAGGTCTACCCTCCTTTTCCTGCTTTTAGGATTATTTAATAGATGTTTGAAACCATTGTGAAGTTTACAGAAATGAAAACAAAATGCCATTTTATTTGTAATATTGTTGCCTCTCATCTTATTCCTTCCATAAATCCTCTAATGCCAAACACTTTCATAAAATCTGAGCTAAGAACCTTGAAACTTATACATCTGTTATCAGAAATACAATACTTCAAGTGTATCCCATTTCAAGGTAGCTAAGGAGCCAGTTAGTAAATAAAAAATTTGCTAAGCTTCATAATTCCCTTTTATTTAACTTATAGCTCCTAAATAAGGATAACAGTGTACACAGATATTTTCTCTTTAATGCAATGGCTTACATTGAATAAAAGAAAAATTGTTTTATCCTTAAGATAACTAAGCGTACTGTCAAAGTTATTAATTTGTGATAGATTGTCTCCAGTTTGACATATAAGAGCTTTCCAATATTTTCTTATTTATTCCAATGACAAAGCTGTAATTTTATCAGTGGTTATATTATAAAGACTTTAATTTTGAACAAGGCCACTTAATAAAATTATTTTTTCCTTTTGTTTTATATTAGTACATTCATGTAAAAATAAGAATTATTCATGTTATCTATGAACTCCTTTCTATACTATTTTTATTGTTTGGATATAATAGTTAAATATTATTATATCTGGGGCAGTTAAATATTATTATGTCTGGAGAGAAAGGGGAATTCATACACTGTTGGTGGGAGCGTAAATTAGTTTTACCACTGTGGAAAGCAGTATGACAATTCCTCCAAGAGCTAAAAGCAGATATAATATTATTATATCTTATTAACACTCATGCATTTGTGGCGGAAAATGTGTTACTAGCATTTATACAATTATGCATCAAGTATTTATTATTATCTGATAAAAGAAGTACTTCAGCCAAATTAAATTTAAAGGAGTTTCACTGAGCAATGAACAACTCATGAATTGGTCAACCCCCAGAATCACAGCAGATTCAGAGAGAATCCAGGGTTTCCTCATGGTCAGAACAAATTTGTAGACAAAAATGTAAAGTGACATACAGAAATCAGAAATGAGGTACAGAAACAGCTAGATTGGTTACAGCTACGTGTTTGCCTTATTTGAACACAGTTTGAACACTCAGCAGTGTATGATTGGTTGAAGTATGGCTGCTGGGATTGGCCAAGACTCAGCAATGGTTACAGGTGCATACTCCTAAGTTAGGTTTTCAACCTTGTCTACTTGGTAAATTAGGATGCAGTTCATCCACAGGCACTGAAATATAGAAGCATGGAGGCTTTCTCAGGCCATATTTAGTTTGCTTTAACAGGAGTTTGGTTCAAAATTATTGGTGCCCTATTGTAGACTCTCTCTGTGTCTATTAGGACAGGAAAATGAAGAGAGGATGTATCCTTTTACATACTAAAGATGACTGAATACAATGACACTTTTGTTTGAACAGTGCATCAAACTGTATTTGAAATGACTATAATCAGTAAAATTTCCAGTAACTTTGTGTAAGCACTTAATGTGTTTCATCTCCAAAAGTGAGTGGAAAAATTTATGCTGGTAAATTTCAGGAAAGGTAATTAAAGGTTCATGTTAAAATAGTACATGCCTCAGTTAAAGAGAACCCATGAAGTAAATAAGCAATAACGTAGTTTTCATTGCTTTTCATGTGTGAATTGTTCACAAAGTTATCCAATAACTATATGAAATTTAAAGAACATATTCTATAGCCTTTACACAGGATAAACTCTCACACATTGAAGAAGATGCTGCCCACTTAAAAGAGAATTCAAGAATAATCTAATAGTAGCTTTCGTTCTTTTAATTGCTTTATAGCCCTTGCTTATTTTGTCTAATTCAGAATAAACTTAGCCATAATTTTTTTAAAATAACACTCATGATTTTATGAAAGTAAATCATTTTTTATGAAAACTGACAAAATAGAATTCATTCATAATTCAGTAATTTATGTACAACATTTATTAATAAAGTGACAGAAAATTAAGCTAATATTCTAGAGTTGTACCATCTAGTATAATAGCCAGTGGACATAAGTTGCTATTTAAACTTAAATTTACTCTACTTAAATAAACATATAATTGAATTTCTCTGTTACACAGTCACATTTCAGATGCTGAGGTGATACTTATGACTAAGGGCTACCATTCTGGACAGTATAATAATAAAACATATCCAGCATTTGAGAAAGTCCTAGTGAACAGAACTGGCATAGAGTGACATGCCACAGCATAAATTGGTATACAGAGATGATAAGCAGTTTATAACGGTTTTCAAGTATGTTTTTGCATAAATAGCAGTAAATGTACATTTTATCAAATATTGGCATACTTAGACCTTTTTGCAGGAAAGTTACTGCATATTTTGGGCCAAATAATTATAAGTAATTGGGTTTTCTATTACATTATTTTACAACAAGCTTCCCAAGAAAATTTATGAATTTAATAAAAGTGTGGTCTTTCATACTTTTTTCTACTGACAGTATGATTATTTAAAATATTTATTTTCATATTATTTAAATATTGATCAATTCTTCTCTGCCTAATTTTTAATCCTTTTCATAATCCATGACTTTCTTACATTACTAATTTAGACTAATTAGACTTAAGCTGGGTCAAGAAATGTATTACTAAAATCATATAAGTTTGGTTTTCTCTTTCGGACTATAGCATAGAATAAATTCTACAAAAATAAAAAGTAAAGAACATAAGGCCTAACATTAACCAGATTATAAACCATTCATTGAGTTCGAGTGCAGTTGCATCATTAATATTTAAAATGTTATTGTTTTTAGATTTCATACCAAACAAATTAAATATGGAATATACAAACAACAGAGAGGAAAAACTAATCAAAATTGTGCCATAAGTTCCACAAAATGCAGCTTATATATAAGTTAAATTCAATTAAACACAATTTAATTAATCCATTTTCTTAATATATGCTTAGTCTCTTATTTTACTCCTTTTTTTTTCCTGACAATGCCTCCCTCCCTAAAGTTTAGTCAGGAGGTTGTTCTTTTGAAGCTATATTTTGAATAAATAGCAGCATCCTTGTAAACAGTTGTCCTGTGCTACTTAATTGTCCATAATTATAAAATTTAGCTTTGTGTTTTGTTTTATGAAGCATTTGTTGATGTTTTTATGCAAAGGAAGCAGGATATGTCCAACAATAGACAAAAGTTTTGATGATATAGATGGTAATCATAGCATGTGCTTCCAGACATCTATTAACATCATTGAGTGGTAAAGAGATCTCTTTCTTGGAGGGGTGTTCATAAAATTGGTTTATTGATGAGATATTTAATGAGCTCTATTATGTGACAGGAATTATTCCAGACTTTTTCACACCTATGTGAAACTAAATTTATGTGTTTGTTTCTTAGCAAGGTGTGGATAAATATATTTGATTTCTGTAAAATTATGGCATTTTATGGCAGTAAACATATTCTCTACAGTTATGTCATATGTATGTCACATATATGTACACATAGTCATATGTTGCTTAACAATGGAGATACATTATGAGAAATGTGTTGTTCAGTGATTTCATCTTAATGCAAAAAGCATAGAGTGTACTTAGACAAACCTAGATAGTATAGCCTACTACACACCTAGGTTACATGGTGTAGCCTGTTGCTCCTAGTATAGATCAGAGCATGTTACTCTACTGAATACTGTAGACAATGGTAAATATTTGTGTATCAATACAGAGAAAAAGTAATGTTAAAGTAGGGGATAAAAATTTTAGAATGGTACACTTTATAGGGCACTTAAAATGAATGAAACTTGCAGGACTGGAAGTTACTCTAGTTGAGTCAGTAAGTGGGGAGTGAATGTAAAGTCATGGGACATTTCTACGTGTTACTGTAGACTTTATAAAAACTGTATACTTACACTACCTTAAATTTACAAAGACATTTGTTGTTTCTTCAATAATAAATTACCTTAGTTTACTGTAACTTTTTACTTTATAAGCCCTTTAATGTTTAACTTTTTTACTCTTATAACACTTAGCTTAAAACACAAACACATTGTACAGCTGTACAAATGTTTTTTCTTTATATTCTTATTCCATACATTATTTTTCTATTTATAAAATTATATATATATATATTTATATATAACAATTTAAAGTTCTTGTTAAAAACTAAGACACACACATTAGCCTAGACCTACATAGGGTTAGGATCATCAATATCACTGTCTTCCACCTCCACATCTTGTCCCACTGAAAGGTCTTCAAGGACAATGAAATGCATAGAGCTGCCATCTTCTGTGATAACAATGCCTTTTTTTTAATACTCCTAAGGGACCTGTCTAAGGTTGTATTACAATTAACATTATTTTAAAAAGTGGAAATAATACACACTAAAATAGCAATGAAAAGTATAATATAGTAAATACATAAAACAGCAAGACTTTATTATTATCGGGTATTATGCACTGTACATAATTGCATGTGGTATACTTTTATATGACTGGAAGTGCAGCAGGTTTGTTTACACCAGAATGACCACAAGGACATGAGAAATGCATTCCACTATGATGGCTACAACGTGACTAGAAAATTTTCAGCTGCCTTATAATCTTATGAGATTACCATTGTGTATGTAGACCTTCGTTAACTGAAATGCCATTATGTGGCACGTGACTATATATATAAAATATATTCTCAATCTTTAATGAACATTTTTGGAAATCCAGTGATAACTGGTAGGTTTCCATATTCCATAGAAAGTTAATAAAGAAAAATTAAAGGTATAGTGACATCGTGTATGGTTTCTCTTCATTTCTGGAAAATGCCAAATTTTATGCTACTTGCCTTTTTAAAAGTCTTAATCTTCTCTCATTATGGTTACCACCAAGAGTTACATTACATGTGATTAAATACAATTTTGAAACTAATTATAAGAGTTGAAAATCAAGTACAACAAGTCAAAACATTAGCTCTGCTAGCATTTCCTTTTGTAACACCACAGAAGACACATATTCCCCTAGTGTCCAATTTCCTAATATATATGACTGAAGCAATAGCACCCTTGCCAAAACACTCAGTACTCAGGTGATAGACACTATGAGTACTGCTTGATTTGGGAAGCTCTCTCTTAAATTCTTAAGGATGTGCTCTGTAAAAAGATCTTAGGGTTGCAACATCCACATAAACTTCTGGGCCCAACAATGGGAACTGTCAGTTAAAAATATACTTTAAGGGATTGGTATTTTTAAGCTATTTTCTCCCCAGCTGAACATTTTTTCTTCTTCAAGTATGTGGTGAAGAGCCCATTTAAGCCTCTTGTTTAGAGTTATATTTGAAAGATTCAGCTTTCTTTGGATTTAAGAAATCACAGAATGCCAAGAACAAAAGGGGAAAATAAATGGCTGGAAAGCATGGAGAGGTTTTTTGTTGTTGTTGTTTTTTGTTTTGTTTTGTTTTGTTTTCTCTAAACATAGATATTCTCTGGAAAGAGAATCCAGAAATATAATAAATTATGCTTTGGGAGTTGTTGTCAACAATCAGAAGTGAAAGACTATTATTGCTCCCTATAAACCTCTATTTTTCAAAAAGTTTTACGTATACTTAAATTCAAAAAGAAGTAGGAGCAATGAAAGGCTAAAGTGAAATATGTATTGATTTCAAACACATGGTTTTGAGTAAATATTTTTAAAGTTAGTTGTGATTTTGGGAATCATTACCAAACATTTTTGCAGTCTTCAATTTAATTTTAATTGTCATCATTACTCTTTTATTTATGCTAACTTTTTACAAATTTTAATTCAAAATTATATATAATTATAGGTTAAAACAGCTTATTAAGAAAACATTTTATGTTTTGTTAATGTTTTTGCTAGCCGAAAAAAATATTGACTTCCACTATCTAATTTTATAATGACAGAACATATTTGTAAAATTAAACTTCATAAACTACAAACTTTTCTATAGAACACTGAATGGCATAATTTATTTAAATAAAGCTTGGAAAAAATCATGCTATTTTACTGCCATATAAGCTGAGAGAAGGGAGAAAAATTACAGCATTCCAAGGCACCCGTTTTTATGGGGATGAGAGTTAGTGATTCATTTTATAATATCTTAATCTTATCTTAGTATAACATGACAAAATTCCATGGGTGACAATTAAATAGGGGATGTCATTTTCAAACTAATAAAAAGGACAAAAATAATAAGAGAAATCCTAATACCAATACTGATATAATGAATAAGTATAAAATGGAGCTAATGGAATACACAAAATAAGATAGCTGAAATATATCATGATACATCATTAATCACCTTAAATGTGAACTCTTCATAAAGTTACAAATATCTGATGTGCTATAAAACAAATATGTCATAAAGCATAGATTTTAATTGAAAAAGCATCCTTAAGAATAAGAAAATATACAATATTAGGATAAGAGGTTAAATTAATCCTGTGTCTTAATGTAATCAATTTAAAAAGTCAATTGCATTTTGACACAGCAGCAGCATAAAGATATACAATGCACTTTAAGATACAATAAAGAAGCAAAAATATAATTTTAATAGATTCTTTAGTTTTCTTGGAAATAGTCCATTTCTTAATTAATAAAACTTAATATTATCTATTAACACTACACTGTGAAATAAAACTAAGGTTTTCAGTCTCTCCTTCCTCCTTCTGTCAATACTTACCACCAAATATTTTTTTCTATGTATCTTGCTATTTTCCTCTAGGTTACTATGGATAAATATTATCCTTATTATTTTATGTATAATTTTAATATGTTATTTTGTGATTGTAATTATAATTTAATTGATTTAACTTAAATCAATGATATAAATGAGCAGAATAATTGGGACAGCCAATTAATTTTCTCTCTGACCAATATTATTCTGTTTTCTTAACATTGTTTTTCTTAGTAATTTATTACAGTCTAGACACAACTTCATCTATTTGGTTTTGTGAATATACAATACTAATTATAATCTTTCAATGGATTATTATAGCACACAGTTGCCATATTTCTTATATACAAGGACCAGAATGTTTTACTATGGCCTACCTCCCTGGTCCCATCCACCCCAAGCCTCCTTCATTCACTGTGTTCTTATGTGACAGGGCTTATATGAGGTACTCAAAACATCCATATTCCTTTAACAACTCCTTTACAACTTTTTCTTATCCCATGCTCTTTCCTATGCCTTGGAGAAAATCAAATAATGGCCCAAATATACAGATTCAGAACTATGACCTGGAGCTGGAAAACATTTATTGTTAGTCACTAAATTTTTCAATCATGTCTTAAAGAAAAGGAACAACTCTTAGTCATCGAAAATGTTTTATAATAGAGTAACTCCAAAATATCCATGGGAAAAAAAAAGGATGAACAGCTGGTTTTTTGGTCCTTATTCTAACTTCAAGGACATTGTAGGATATGATCCTTGGCCAATCTCTCTGACAATATTAACTAAAGGAATTCTTAGAAGTTTTCACATCCAATTTAAGTGAGAATCTGGACAAGAACAGCCTGCTGGATTAAACACCTATTTCCTACTATGAAGATCTAGTGATGAGTATCTCTAGCATTGAGGACGGGCAGCGGATCCAAAGAATGGTCACAGTCTGCTGTGCCTAGGGCCTTATGTGATTTTCAAGCTACCAAAGCTGAAATTACCCAGTACTGACAGCCTCCATGCGGTTGTCTACACAGACTCAGCATTACCTTTCATTACCATGTATGTCTTCAGAGCATAACATCTTTGCCTGGGAATCACAAAACTTCTGTTAGCCTGTTGTTACGCATGGTGTCTTGTTTCCTGTCCTGTATTCTTCTTACAGCTAGGTAAATTTGATATTGGTTGAATCTTCTGGAAAAAGCTTGTTTCTCTTAAGTTGTTAAGCTACTCTGAGTAAAAAGTTGATAGTACTAAATATTGGCAACATATTAAAAATTGTGCAACTGAGATGATACGAAAACAATTCTATTAATGCTTCATGCAAACTAAATCTGGTTAATTTTATTGTTTGTTTGTTTGTTTGTTTTGAGATGGAGTTTGCTCTTGTTGTCCAGGCTGGAGTGCAATGGCGCAATCTTGGCTCACTGCAACCTCCACATACTGGGTTCAAGCAATTCTCCTGCCTCAGCCTCCCAAGTAGCTGGAATTACAGGTATGCGCCACATACCTGGCTAATTTTGTATTTTTAGTAGAAACGGGGTTTCACCATGTTGGTCAGGCTGGTCTCGAACTCCTGACCTCAGGTGATCCCCCCGCCTTGGCCTCCCAAAGTGCCAGGATTACAGGCATGACCCACTGCACCTGGCCTAATTTTATTGTTAGATAATAATACTATTATGCTCAATAATATTTATATGTGGTTTCCATTATATAATAACATTTGAGAAGTGTGAGTGGGAAAATCTCCCAAAAAAGGTAATTATCTAAATTTTCTCTTGCAAGATTTAATTGTATTTTATATATATATATATATAGAGAGAGAGAGAGAGAGAGAGAGAGACAGAGAGACACAGAGAGAGACAGAGAGAGATAATGTATTTTTTTAACTTTTATTTTAAGTTCAGGGGTACATGTGCAGGTTTGTTACATAGGTAAACATGTCGTGGGGGTTTGTTGTACAGATTATTTCATTACCTAGATATTTTGTAAAAAAGCTATTTCTCCAGGTTACACTACTATCTGCACTGTTTCCCAATACCACAACCCTGAGGTAGAATTTAATGTATCCAAAAGAGCACAAACCTTTTATTTTTTGAACTCATATGACACATAATGATGTTCAATAGCTATTTCTAAAAAATTTTCTAGTTGTGTATACGTAAGTTTATACTGCAGTCACAGTAGTAGAAAACTTTTGTTGAAAATTCAATACAATAAATCACAGCAAACAGTTGTCCCTTTACCCTTTATATGTAAAAGATTAAATTATGTCTATTCTGAAATTTTGATAAAAAGTATGTAGTTAGATGTTTATTTTAGCAATGTCTAAAGATTACATTTTATTAATATTTCATCTAGTCAATTTGTCTGAGATGGTCACACAAACTAACATTTTGTTATTTAATGCAAATTCTTCATTAAAAATATTTTTTAAGAATATAGACATAATTGGCAAACTCTTTAAAGTAAAAAAGTTATAATCATAAAATTTAAAATAATTGTTACCTCTGTGGAAGACGCAGAGAGATGCAACAAGAGGGAGAAGTCAGAAAACTTTAAAGCAGTGTTGTTGTTCTGGTGATTATGTAACTAGGTCATGACAAAATTGTTGTTAGGCATAAAAATAATCATATGTGATATTGATTATATAATCACATTTGAGAACTATGACTAGAAAAAACCTTGGAACAACATAAGTGTTTTTGCTTCCAAGATGCAAAATAACAGGAAAATTACCATGTGTCTTAAGCAAAAACATCCTTTAGATAATTCTTTTAAGAAGCTTAATCCAAACTATTCTTTAAAATAAAAAAAAATCTCCAAAATATACATAGGATCTGTTCATTATATATTTAACGTTATAATAGACTTACAAAATGTTGGAAATGTTGTATTTTCTCTCATAGTATAATCAATATTGATCTTTTGTAATTGGAATTGAATTTGCAGTGATGAAATTACAACATACCATTTCATAATAACAAAATTGCTTGACTTAAAACAGTGAAAGATATGGACAGAGACAGGAGGCAGAAAAATTCTAGGCAGAAAAGGGTGGGGGCCCTGGCAGGGGCCCTACCCCCAAGCCTGGAACAGTGGCCCCACGTGAGAACTTTACATCCTCGTTTTCCCTCTTGAATGTTGCTTTTCCAAAACCACTCCTAGCCCACCCCACCCCCCATCCTGTACCCATAAAAACCCCAGGCTCCATTGGCAGAGAGCAGGGAAGGAGAGAGGAGAAGAAGCAGCTGGATGTTGGAGAGAAGCAGCTTGACTTCAGAGAGATGGCTTGATGGTGGACCTTAGCAGTAGAGTCTGGCCAGGGACGGCCAGACTCCAGGAGAAGATCACCTTCTTGCTCCTTCCCCTTTCCAGATCCCCTTCCTACTGAGGGGCACTTTCATCAACAATAAAATCCTCTGCATTCACCACCCTTCAATTTGTTCATGTGACCTCATTCCTCCTGGATGCTGTTCAGGTGCAAAAGGCTGTACAACTGAAGCCATCCATGATTGGCAAGGCTAAAAGAGCACACTGTAAACCACCTCCCACCCTGGGGCCTCAGGAGTTGTGGGTAGTTCCCTGGACACTGCAACGGGGCCGCATAGAGTTTTGCTCCTGCCAGTGCCCAAAAGTACTTCCTCCGGCCCTGCACCCACTCACCTGTGTGTTTCCCCTCCCACAAGGGGCTGAGATATGTGGGCTGAGTAAGTGAGAAACCTCTGTCATGAGGCCCATGAGGAGTTCAAGGAAAATTTCCCCTTTCAATATTATTATTCTTAAGGGGCATAATACCTTTTTAACTATTGCTATGTTACAAAGTACCCCAAAACTTAGTGGAGTAAATTAAGACATTAATTATTTCAAGAGTTTCTGTGGGTGAGGAACTGGGTCTTTCTTAGCTGGGTCCTCTGCTTCACAGTCTCACATGGCTGGAGTCTAAGTGTTAGCCCAGGGTCCACAGTCTCCCAAAGGCTCAACCCAGGAAAGATCCCCTTCTAAGCTCACTCAGTGCTTGACAGCAGTCTTCAGGGCTATAGGCTGGTTGGCTGAAGGCCTAATTTCTAGATTAGCTTTTGCTGGCTAGAGACCACTCTCAGTTTCTTGTACCATGATATCTTAAATGTGACAACTTCCATCAAAGCTACAAGCTGAGAAGGCAGTAGAGGGTCATCTTGTAAGACAGAATTCACAAGCTTTTGTAGCCTAATCTTGGAAGTGACATATTACTTTTGCCATATTCTGTTGGTTCCAGTCCCAACTTAGGGGAAAGGACTACACCATTTCTCATTACCAGAAGGTGATGATCATTGTTGGCTGTCATAGACGTACACCTACCACGCACAGAAGAAACATAAGTCTAAATAATTCAAGTAGTTTGTGTGATTGAAATAAAGCATGCAATTGGAAAGGTGTGATGTGTTTGAATCTCAGAATATAGGATGGTAACTAACCACATATTTGTAGTTCCAAGCCTACTTGATATTGAAGGTATATTTTTTCTTGAGAGTAGCATTTTACACAATTAAACATAATTTACTTGATTAATGTCCTTTCAGGCAAAGAGTCAGACACAGGAAAGACATGGTCTAAATTATAGTGTTTTAAATAATATAAGTGATTATACCTAACAGAATGCTGAACATGTATATGTTTTTATCAGGTTCTGTATTATTAATATCAATGTGGTAAATAAACAAACCACCCTTATAAATGTGTTTACATATCCAAGTTTCAATATGAGCAGTATAAATTACTATTTATACTTGCTTTATAAAAACATTAAAATAAGGTGGAATTTTTATATATAACATTATCAGTAATATGTGATAAATCCATCCTAAATATAAAAGACGTGAATTTTAAATCAAAATAACAACTCAGTATATAAGTATATATTAAAGAAATGCCAGCTATGTGAATTCTGTAGCAATCACCAATATATTTTTAAGTGTGCTTATGATCAAAACTTTGCCAAATCATTTAGATCTACAGAAAACGTATCAAGGAGTTAACTAAGAATTAATTATATATCACATAAATATTTAAACATTTTAACAACTTGATAAGCTAGATACGAATATTAGTCCCATAAAGATAATTAGGAAATACAAGCAGACAAATTCAATGCCTTGAATGAATGACAAATAGCAGAGCCAAGTTTTCAAATCAAGTGGTCTGGTGTCCGAGTGTTTGCTCCTAACCCACATGCTGGATTTTCTTTTTCTTTTTTTCTTTTTGGATTTTTTTACAAAACACAATTTTTATGTATGAAATTTTCTTGTAAAAACAATTAACAACAACAAATATTTAAGTAAGTTATTAAAATAAAAATTGCTTACAAAGGCATATAATTACAAACTTACCCACCTCTGGCAATTTCTAACTATCTTTCCGTATTTAAAAAAAGGGCACATATCACCCTCCATGAGCCTTAATCCGTGACTGAACTACACCAAACTCAAAACTCATTAAGTTCTAAAACTGCCTGTTGATTTTTTTGAAACTCAGTTTAAGGCCTTCTTATTTATTAGTACTTGATGTTAAATGTATTCAGACCAGGCCTTTTATCCCTAACACTTTTAACTCACTCAGCTCACTTCCATGGTAATTTCAAACAAATAAACCTCAGGCAATAACAGTCATTGTCTAAATTCCCTATCCTTTTATTATTTTATTTCTATGGCAGGTAAAATTTTGGGATTATCCTAGAATATAAACAGTTTCTCTGTTTGATTTATCTCAATGTTTTTTTGCCTTCCATCCATCCCTGATACTTTTTCTCTTCATTCCTCTGCCTATCTTGTAAAAATCTCCCTAACTTAAAAATATGTCATACATTTGTACAGACACAGCTTGAGTATATTTATTCAATCAATTATGTAAAGCACATTTTTATACATAAAATATAAAATATTAAACATCATAATACATATTTTAATGTATAGGCCTCATCAAAGTGAATAATATATTAACAACAACAAAATGACCCACTAGTGAAAGCAATCTTACTTCTTTTCGTCTTCACATAAAAATATTAAGTATACATTTTCATTGGAATTTAGAAGTTAGAAGGTACTTAGCAATTAATATACAAAATAATCTTAATCTTCTAATTGGGGATCAGAAAGAGCTTTATGAATTAGTACTTTGGGAAGTGCTATATTTTTAAGGAAATTGCCTTAACTTTCATGAAGCTGAATATATATATATTCCAACTGAATTTATTAAAGAGTTAGAATATTGATTAGGATTGTATGCACTGAATTTATAAATTTATTTAGAAAGAATAGTTAATTCTACCAATATTGAGGATCTAATATTGCCATTGCATAAGGGAATATGCCTCTTTATTCATGTAAGTATCTTCAGTGTAAATTACAGTTTCTTCTTGTAATTGTGTTTACTTGTAGGCATTAAAATTTTTTGTTGCACTTACAGGTGTACTGTCTATACTATTTTCTGATTGCTTATGTCGGGAGCTTAGCTGAGCTGGGAGAGAAAGAGCTGAACTTTCAAGTGTTGGAATAGCTGACTAAAGCAACAAACCAAAAATTAAAGAGTTAATCACTTACTGTGATGGTATAAACAAGAGTCTAAAACCAGAGAACACTGGCTCTCCCTGTTCCATTTTCCTCTATGGAAGGGCACACTGGTCCAAGGCCAAGTGGATAAGTTCAGACCTGGGGTCATGTCAGTGTTGAAGGAGCACAAATAAAAGGCTCCTGCAGTTTTGTGGACCTTGAGGTGGAGGGCTGGGGCCAGTAAGTGGAAAGGACTAGGAGTTGAAAGGTACTGGGTACTGAGTCAGACAGTGGAAAAGTGTCTTCAATGTTTCCCCCTGCTCCCTGCATAAAGAGGCCTCAGATGTCTGAGGAATACCTCTTTCCAAGGCCTCAGATAAAGAGACTCCAGAATGAAGGCACAGTGACTAAGAATGTAAATGTGTGAAAAAGTATGACCGGCCATCCAGGGGGCCTGAGATCATGACTCTGTACAGACTGTGATGCATGGGCTATACATCAAATCTGCCTCAGGGAGGGCAGCTTTCTCCTGTGAGTCTTGCCAGGTAAAGTCTCTCTAATTGCATAGGTAGGGTCAGGCCTGAAGAATCAACAGTAGATTTTTAAGCAGGAGTCAGACTCCTCAGTTTAGTGCTGCTATATAGAAAAGTATAGATTTTAATATGGTGGTACAAAATCTACCTACTTTAAAAGACTTTTTAGATTACATCAATATTGTATCTCAAATTTTCTATATAGCTAATTTTATCTCATACAAAACAATGTACAATGACTTGTGGATAAATAACTTGTATTAGTAACATGATTTAAGGACATCATATTTGACGGAGCTTTTCTGAAAAACAAAGTATTGGAAGAGCCCCATATTGACACTTTCATACATTAACTTGTTAGAGAGGAGAAATACAGACTGATTAAAAGCACAGGATACGGAGCCAGATTCCCAAGGTATGACCTTAGCTCTGCAATTTAACAGCTTCATGATTTGGAGAATGTTGATTTTTTTGTTTCTGTTTCATCTTGAAAATGGGGATAACAACAATACCTACTTCATAAAAGTTTAAATATATCAATGTATTTATTGTGCCTAGGTTTTGTTTATTTGTTCCCCTTATTAATTCCACAAGATTTTTTTGGACTCCACAAGCCCAATTCTGAATAAACTAAAATCTAGTCCTTCTGAAATACTTCATGTTGCTACCAACTACCTTGAGGTCTCATATATTACATATGCTGAAACCTGCCTTTCTTGCTTCTATTGGAAAATAACTCATTCTAAATCTTTACTTATTTTTATCAGATCAAGATACTACCACTTACCATTTTCAGAGTGATATCAGCACATTCCTCCTGAATAACCATGTTGCAGTAGGCTTACTTATTTTATATACATTTTCATTTTGTTCATAGTTACTTACATTTGTGTTGTTTTTTAACTGGACTGTGAGCTTCTGGATGGCAAAGACTGTGTCTTTCAACTCTGTATACCTGGTTACAGCCACAGTACCTCATCCATGGCAGGTAAATATCAGAGAGAAGGAAAATGGAGATGATGCCTTTTCTGTGTGCCTGGTTCTATATGTTCTCTACAAATGTTTCTTTAATTCTCATGTTAAAGCTAGGAGGCAGCATGTTTACTTCATCTTTCAAATAAGAAAAGTAACTTATGAGAGAGTTAACTGCTTTACAAAAGATCACACATGCAACAGTAATTATAAAGCAGGGCATGGTTCCTAGACCTGTCTGCTTCTAAAGTTCATGCTCTTTTCACCACCCCCTGCCGGAGTGAAAGATGTGACTTAAGCTGCATTTAAAGAAGGATGCCTGGTGTCACTGTGCATGATGCAAGGACTAGTAAGAGTTGTAGTCCGTCTTAGAGGAAGAAATGGTTACCTAAAAGAAGGCCTTTAGGGAAAGGGTGGCAGTGAGAAGGTAAACTAGCAGTAAAACCAGGAGGCTAAAACCTGGTAATTATGATGCCATTGAAAGTAGGGGAACCAGTAAAGAGTGGGTTCACTAGTGAGGTCACTTCAGGAATTATTATATTCTTTACTTAAAACTAAGTCAGAGTTATTCTATTTATCTAACAGAGTCCAACAAGAGTGTACACACTCACCGACACCAGCTATATAAAAGGAGAATCAAGCTTATTACCCTGATCATCAAAATATCAGGGTGAATAGGATTAAGAGTACAAAGCCTTTCCATAGTTTTATTATACAATTACAAATTATAAATACTATAATGGTATATGCCTATCAGTTTATGTGATGGTTATTTTTATGTTAACATGACGGGGCCATAGAGCACATAGTAATTTTTCAAATATTATTTTTCGTGTGTCAGTGAGGGTGTTTCTGGATACAATTAACATTTGAATCTGTGGATTGAATACAGCAAATTGCCCTCCCTGATGTAGTTGAGCCTCATCCAATCCACTGAAGGCATAAATCTAATAAAAGGCTGAGTAAAAAAAGAATTGTTTCTCGTTGCCTGATTGTCTTCAAACTGGGATATCCATTTTCTTCTACATTTGGACTCAAAGTAAAATATTGACTCATCCTGAATGTCCAGCCTACTGGCCTTCAGACTGGAAATACATCATTGGCTTTCCTGGATCTCTAGCTTGTTAATTGCATATTTTATTACTTGTTAGCCTCCATAATCATGTGTCATATAATAAATAATAATAAATATATTATAAATTTATTTTAGAATAAATTTATCTGTCCATTGATAAAGACACAATTATGGATTTAGATATAAAACCTCTCTCTCTCTGTCTCTTATTTGTCTGTTTCTTTGGAGAACCTGGACATTGTTAACATATTGTATAAAGGCACACGAAAAATAAAACAATAAAGAATTGAAATGTAAGACATTTCTCATAGTCACTGTCATTAAAAGGCAAGGAGTGCTACCTGCATTTGATGGACGCCAATCCAGGATTCAGTCTTTGCAACTTGGAGAAATGGTCACCTTTGGCTTATCTGAAAACACAATAACATGCGATTAAATTTTCATGCACTTCAAAGAATGTCATTATTGTTTTTTGTTTCACAAAACAAAAAAGCAGATCAGAATATCTATAGAATTCAAAAGATTACATACCAAAGTAATAGCAAAAATACCACATTAAAACAATAATTTGATAAAGCTATTTGTAATCTTGATATGAGAATAAAGAAAGGGAGTGCTATAGAATATTTATGTGCTATAGAATATTTATGTGCACACACAAATATATATTTATAAATACACATATATGTGAGAATGTGATGGTTAATACTGAGTGTCAACTTGATTAGATTAAAGGATACAAGGTACTAAACCTGGGTGTGTCTGTGTGGGTGTTGCCAAAATGATTAACATTTGAATCAGTGGTCTGGGGAAGGCAGATCCACCCTTAATCTGGTGGGCACAATCTAATCAGCTTCCAGTAAATATAAAGGAGGCAGAAAAATGTGAAAAGAAGACATGGGTCTAGCCTCTTGGTGTACATCTTTCTCCCATGCTGGGTGCTTCCTGCCCTCAAACAACAGACTCCAAGTTCCTGAGTTTTGAGACTCAGACTGGTTCTCCTTGCTCCTCAGCTTGCAGACAGCTTATTGTGGGACCTTGTGATTGTGTAAGTTAATGATTAATAAACATATATATATGTTTATTATATATATGTCCTGTAAGTACTGTCCTTCTAGGAGAAACCTGACTAATACATATTTTGGTACCAGGAGTGGTTTTAAAGGAACAGAATATTAAGGGTGGAGTTCTTTCATTGCTTTTGGGGTTTCTGAAGTTGGCTGCTTAATATGATTAGACCCATAAATGCTAAGGACCCTACTTTTAATAGTACAGAGAACACTGATAGTCCTTGGCATGAACTGTTTAGAGAGATGCAAAATAAATGTGCTTGACACTCCTGTTTCACCGCTCATGAGAGGCAAGGAGTTTAGTAACTCTATACATAATACCTTTGACCATATGTGGATAACCAAGGAACATAATGAAGCTAGTTGGTTCGTCTTAAGTTCAGTGGACAAAAGTGATGAAAGAAAATGATGAACTCAGGGATTCTGTCTCCTGGCTTCAGAAGCAGATACTGAGCCCCAAATCTGCTAAGATTGCCCTGAGTGAGAGTCTTATCTCCTGTACAGAAAAAGCTGAAATTGTGGAAAAACAGACACAAGCTCGTATCATGCAAGTTGCTGACCTGCAATGAAAGATGCATGCACAGTCTCGCCAGGTGGCTACTGTTAAAGTGAGGGCATTGACTGGAAAGGAATGAGACCCTGCAAGTTGGAATGGGGACGTGTGGAAGGACCCCAGTAAAGCTGGGGACACTGAGTTTGTAAACTCTGATCAACCTTTTTTGCCAGAAGGAATAGCTTCCCCATCCCCAGTAGTGGCAACATCCCCTCCCTGACCCATGCTTCCATCAGCTTTTGTCTCAGGAGATAAACCCTGTGCTGCCTAAGGCAACAGTGATGGCCTCCCTTGAGGCAGTTGCCAGGCAAGATAATGTCGATTCTCCTCAGAAGCCACCCCCAACACCTCTGTTTGCTTCTAGACCTATAACCAGACTAAAGTCTCGGCAGAACCCTAGAGGTGAGGTTCAGGGTGTGACCCATGAGGATGTGCACTAAACTCGAAAAGAACTATTTGAGTTCTCTAATTTATTATATAAACAGCAATCTGGAGAACAGGCATGAGAATGGATATTAAGGGCATGGGATAATGGTGGAAGGAACATAGAGTTAGATCAGGCTGAATTTATTGATTTGGGGCCACTAAGTAGGGATTCTGCATTTAATGCTGCAGATCAGAGAATTAAAAAATTCCAATAGTTTATTTGCTTGGTTAGCTAAAATATGGATTAAAAGATGGCCCCCTGTGAGTGAGCTGGAAATGCCTTATCTCCCTTGGTTTAATGTAGAGGAAGGGATCCAAAGGCTTAGGGAGACTGAGATGGTGGAGTGGATTAGTCACTTTAGCCTTACTCCTCCCAACTAAGAGGGTCCAGAAGATATATCCTTGACAAATGCCTTGTGAGATAGACTTGTGAGGGCATCACCTGCATCTTTGAAGAGCACTGTAATTACTCCTCTTTATAGGTCAGATCTAACTGTGAGAACTGCCATGACTCAACTACAAAATTTACACACAATGGATCCCGAGATGGCAGGGCCAAGTGGCAACACTCAACCCATCAAAGGCAAGGTGGGTGTAACTACCACATGAACAGCATAGGCAAAGTGGCAATCAGAATAGTCTGACTCACATAGAGCTCTGGCATTAGCTAATTAATCACGGTGTTCCTAGAACTGAAATTGGTAAGAAGCCTAATGCATTTCCATTAAATTTATATAAGGAGAAAACCTCTAGGTCAAATGGTCAGAAGACTAATTTGAGTTATAAAAATAGAGAATCATGTCCCCTCAATCGATTTCCAGACTTGAGCCAATTTACAGACCTAGAACCTCTTGAATGAAGGGGAGGCCAGCTCCCCTTGAGGAAAGACTCCACTACATTACTGACAATCTATGCAGTGAATCTTTCTCCCATCCTTCCCCAAGAAGACCTCCAGCCTTTTACTAGGGTAACTGTGCATTGGGGAAGGGGAAATGATCAGACATTTTGGGGACTACTGGACACTGGCTCTGAGCTGACGTTGATTCCAGGGGAACCAAAATGTCACTGGGGTCCTCCAGTTAAAGTTGGGGCTTATGGAGGTCAGGTAATCAATGGAGTTTTAGCTCATGTCCAACTTACAGCAGGTCCAGTGGGTCGGCGAACTCATCCTGTGATCATTTCCCCAGTGCCAGAATGCATAATTGGCATAGACATACTTAGCAGCTGGCAGAACCCCCACATTGGCTCACTGACTGTTACGGTGAGGGCTATTATGGTGGGAAAGGCCAAATGGAAGCCATTGACTTGGCAAATGCCTTTTTCTCCATTCCTGTCCATAAGGCCCACCAGAAGCAATTTGCCTTCAGCTGGCAAGGCCAGCAATATTCCTTCACTGTCCTACCTCAGGGATATATCAACTCTCCGGCTTACTGTCATAACATTATTCAGAGAGAACTTGACACCTTTTCACTTCTGGAAAATATCACACTGGTCCATTACATCAATGAAATTATGCTGATTACATCCAATGAGCAAGAAGTAGCAAACACACTGGACTTACTGGTGAGACGTGTGTGCAGGAGGATGGGAAATAAATACGATTAAGATTCAGGGAGCTTCTACCTCAGTAAAATTTCTAGGGATCCATTGGTGTGGGGCCTGTGGAAATACTCCTTCTAAGAAAGGGTAAGTTGCTGCATTTGGACCCTCCTACAACCAAGAAAGAGGCACAATGCCTATTGGGCCTATTTGGATTTTGCAGGCAACACATTCCTCATTTGGGTGTGTTACTCCAGCCCATTTATAGGGTGACCTGAAAGGCTGCCAGTTTTGAGTGGGGTCCAGAACAGGAGAAGGCTCTGCAACAGGTCCAGGCTGCTGTGCAAGCTGCTCTGCCGCTTGGGCCACATGACCCAGCAGATCCAATAGTGGTTGAGGTGTCAGTGGCAGATAGGGATGCTGTTTGGAGCCTCTGGCAGGCCCCCATGGGTGAATCACAGTGGAGGCCTCTAGGATTTTGGAGCAAGGAACTGCCATCTTCTGCAGATAACTACTCTCCTTTTGAGAGACAGCTACTGGTCTGTTAATGGGCACTGGTGGAAACTGAACGTTTGACTATGGGTCATCAAGTCATCATGTGACCTGAACTGTCTATCATGAACTGGGTGCATTCTGACCCATCTAGCCATAAAGTGGGTCATGCACAGCAGCATTCCATCATCAAATGGAAGTGGTATATAGGTGATTGGGCTCGACCAAGTCCTGAAGGCAGAAGTTACATGAGGAAGTGGTTCAAAAGCCCATGGTCTCCACTCCTGCCACTCTGCCTTCTCTCCCTTTGCCTGCAACCAATGGCCTCACTGGGAGTTCCCTGTGATCAGTTGACAGAGGAAGAGAAGACTAGGGCCTGGTTCACAGGTGGTTCTGCACCATATGCAGGCACCAGCTGAAAGTGGACAGCTACAGCACTACAGCCCCTTTCTACGAAATCCCTGAAGGACAGCAGTGAAGGGAAATCTTCCCAGTGGGCAGAACTTTGAGCAGTGCACCTGGTGGTGCACTGTGCAGGGAAGGAGAATTGGCTGGATGTCTGATTACACACTGATTCATGGGTTGTAGCCAGTGCTTTTCCTGGATGCTCAGGGACTTAGAAGAAGCAAGACTGGAAAATTGGTTGACAAAAAAAAATTTGGAGAAGAGGTATGTGGATGGACCTCTCTGAGTGGTCAAAAACTGTGAAGATATTTGTATCCCACCCATGTGAGTGTTCAGCAACAGGTGACCTCAGTGAAGAAGTTTAATAATCAAGTGGATAGGAGGACCTGTTTTGTAAACACGACTCAGCCTCTGTCCCTAGCCACCCCTGTCATCGCCCAATGAGCCCAGGAACAAAGTGGCCACGGTGGCAGTGATGGAGGTTATGCATGGGCTCAGCAACATGGAATTCCACTCACCAAGGCTGACCTGGCTACATCCACTGCTGAGTGCCAAATTTCCCAGCAGCAGAGACCAACAGTGAGCCTTTGATATGGCACAATTCCCTGGGGTGATCAGCCAGCTATCTGGTGGCAGGTTGATTATATTTCCATCATGGAAAAGGCAGAGGTTTGCCCTCATTGGAATAGACACTTACTCCAAATGTGTGTTTGCCTATCCTGCACAAAATGCTCTTGCCAGGACTACCATATGTGGATTCAAGGAATGCCTTATCCACCATCATGGTATCCCACACAGCATTGCCTCTGACCAATGCACTCACTTTATCGATAAAGAAGTGTGGCAGTGGGCTCATGCTCATGGAATTCACTGGACTTTCTATGTTCTCCATCATCCTGAAGCAGCTGGATTGATAGAACAGTGGAATGGCATTTTGGAGTCACAATTATAATGCCAACAAGGTGACAATACTTTGCAGGGCCAGGGAAAAGTTCTCCAGAGGGCTCTTTATGCTCTGAATCAGCAACCAATACATGGTAATATTTCTTCCATAGCCAGAATTCACAGGTCCATGAATCAAGGGATGGAAGTAAGAAGTGGCACCACTCACCATCACCTGTAGTAAACTACTAGCAAAATTTTTGCTTCCTGTTCCCATAACATTACATTCTGCTGGCTTAGAGGTCTTAGTTCCAGAGGGAAGAAACTTGCCACCAGGAAACATGACAACAATTTCATTAAACTGGAGGTTAAGATTGGCACCTGGACATTTTGGGCTCCTCCTACCTTTAGGTCAACAGGCTAAGAAGGGAGTTACAGTGTTGGCTGGGGTGATTGACCCAGACTATCAAGACGAAATCAGTCTACTACTGCACAATGGAAGTAAAGAAGAGTATGCAGCCAGGCGCAGTGGCTGACACCTGTAATCCCCGCACTTTAGGAGGCCGAGGATCACCTGAGGTCAGGAGTCTGAGACCAGCCTGGCCAACATGGTGAAACCGCGTCTCTACTAAAAATTACAAAAATTAACTGGGCATGGTGGTGAGCACCTGTAATCCCAGCTACTTAGGAGGCTGAGGCAGGAGAATCACTTGAACCTGGGAGGCGGAGGTTGCAGTGAGCCAAGAATGCACCATTGCACTCCAGCCTGGGTGACAGAGTAAAAACTTTGTCTCAAAAAAAAAAAAAAAAAAAAAAAAAGAAGAGTATCCATGGAATTCAGGAATTCAGGAATTCAGGAGATCCATTAGGGTGTCTCTTAGTATTTCCATACCCTGTGATTAAGGTCAGTGGGAAACTACAACAGTCCAATCTAGGGAGGACCGAGACCCTTCAGAAATGAAGGTTTTGGTCACTCCACCAGGAAAAAAATTGGGACCTGCTGAGGTGCTTGCTGAAGGCAAAGGGAATACAGAATGGGTAGTAGAAGAAGGTAGTCATCAATACTAGTTACAAACACATGACCAACTGCAGAAATCAAGACTGTAATTGTCATGAGTATGTCCTCCTTCTTTTGTTAAAAACATGTTTGTGCATGTGTACACTTGTACTAATAAAATATCTTCATGTTATTCCCTTTTCCTTTATCATGTGACATAAGATTTATTGACTTCATATCAGCATTTAAGTATTGTTAACTTTACGTAATAAAGAAATGTTTCTAATCTGACTGTAATTTCACCTGATGTTTTATTTTCTGATTTTATTATTTCAATAGTTGAAGATGTAAACATATCAAAGTCTTAGAAAAAAACATTTTAACACTTTTATATCATTAAATGACTTGTGCAAATATTGGTGGTAATAGGACCCTTGAACCTATTACAGTGCTTAACAAATTTAAATTATAAAAATGTATGTTCCATATAAGTATTTTTTAATAATTTTGTATTTGACATCCAAAGTAATATTATTTATCATAATATTTGGTGAAATTTGTTTCTTAATTTTTGTTGTAACATTTTCATTAAGATGTTCTGAAGTATTTTTTAATATTAATTCCTATTATAGTACATTTTAAACATATTGCTTGCTATTATTTGTTCTAATATAATTGTGGCTCTATTTATAATGTGCTTATTTTAATAGTAGATTGAACAGTATTTTAGGTTTTTTTGAAGTTTTACTATCTCAATCAATCTTTACATACAGTGTTATGTTTACAACTATTTTTTTTACTTTATCTTTAAAGTTATCTGATAGATAAATTATGCAATACATAGGTATCCAAAGTTAAAGAGGTTTTGAGTTGCAAAGATAAAAATGCAAAATGAACTTTAGAAAACATTCTTAAGTACCTCTTTATCATGTTAAGTACATTTGTGGCAAACAATAGCTATATAGAGAGAGATATTATATATACCTATCAAGCTATACTATAAATAATGGTCAATATCAGTGGAGTATGAGTATCAGATATACATATGTCTTGAATATCACAAGGACATATATTTAGCATGACATTTATTTCTCTTTCTAATTCTCTATATTATGAACTGGATGCCTATCATAAACTGGATGCTTTCTGACCCATCTAGCCATAAATTGGGTCGTGCACAGCAGCATTCCATCATCAAATGGAAGTGCTATGTACGTGATTGGGCTCAAGCAGGCCTTGAAGGCATAAGTTACATGAGGAAGTGGTTCAAATGCCCCTGGTCTCCACTAAAATTCTAAAATTTTTCTAAAATTTTTATTCTAAATTTTTTTTCCTAAAATTTTAATTTCTGAATATAATTTTAGGTTCTTGTTTTGATCACCAATTGCAATGTATTTAATCAGGCTTTAATAAGGGTAATAGGGGTGGAAGTGGAAGTGGCACCACTCACCATCACCCCTAGTGATCCACGAGCAAAATTTTTGCTTCCTTTTCCCACAACATTACGTTCTGCTGGCCTAGATGTCTTAATTGCAGAGGGCAGAAACCTGCCACCAGGAGACACAATAAAATTGTCTATTTAGTTTTAAAAGATAATAAACTTTTAATTTTAAATAATATTCTTCCATTTGGGGTGTCAAAAAATTAGCATTCTAATTCACTTTTTTTGGTGAGAACTGTAATATAGTATGTCTTACTAAAGAAAGTCTCTAGTTCTGAAAACTGTAATGTAGTCTATCTTATTAAAAAATGTCTCTGGTTCTAATTAAATGTCTAAATTAATGAAAGTCACATGATGTGTCCGGTGATCCTCCTAAAAAAAACGGACCTTGCCATGAAATATAATTATTAATATATTTATATTTAATGAACTTATAAAATATATAAATAATTAAACTTTCTTTCACAGAGTGTAAAGTTAAAATTTGATAGAAATAAGAATTTAGTTTTTCAATAAATAAAAATAAATATCTATATAAAAGGTTACCATTTATATTATAAATATTGATAACACATATCATTGGATAATCAATAAAACTACACATTCAGGTATCAAAATATGAGAGTATCAGGAAATAAGGGCAAAATATGAAATAGAACAATGGTAATAGGCTAGAGATCTCCAAAATGTGTTTCATATGAAAAATGACAAAGGCTAAAGGACTTTCAGGAGCAGAATTATAGAGTGAAAGGGTTTTCTTGTTTCATAATAAGTCTGGGTAATGCTGCATGCTCTATAGTCTTCTTGGAGTTTAAAACACTTATAATCATATGAAAAAATATGGAAAAGCTCTGTCTTAATAAATCTTGTTTTTTAAAACTCATTTCATAAACATATTTAGTTTTATAACATTTGTTTATCATATCTTTGCAAATCTATTAATGTTTTCTGAATACTTTATTGTATAAAATACAACTTGGGAAATGTTATAATATTTGCATTTACAGCCTGGTACACTGCTGCTATATAAACTGAACACAGTAAACATTTAAAAATTTTTTCCACCAAATACAATTATGCCCAACACTATCTTTAAAGTAAAAAATATGTGTACTGGATGTATAATTGTAAACAGCCTTGTCATCTTTAAAAAGTTAACAAGATTATAAATCTAGCATAAAGTGAAATTTGATAATACTTATAACAATAATTACATAATAATGCAATAATATGCAATTTTTTTGGAAAAAATGTTTAAAGAACGTGTATGAAAAGGCTATTAAAATGCTATGTGCATAAAAAGTTATGATTTATAATCATATATATCTGGAAATAGTTGTCTTTTGTTTGTTTATCTTGTTGAATGAAAGAATCAGTAGTATTAGGGAAACTTTTGTCCATAATCCATGAAGCTTATCTTTGTTGCTGAAACACATGAAGAAACAAACATGATATAAGGGGAAAGATTGGATTGTCTTGATATTATTGAGTTGACAGAGAGGCAAATATTGCATATGTCTGTAAGGAGTTTATGTAAATGAATGTAATAGAGAAAATTGAGGCAAGGGTTTGATTTATGAATATAAGCATATGACTTAAGCTTCCAAGCATGAAAACAGTACCCACACTTGATTTTATCAGCTGCAGTGGTAGTGAAATTACAAGTAACCTAAGGGATTATGTGTCTGTGTTGCCCCATCTCTCTCGCCTTTTGGTATTATTACATGGATGAAACCCCAGAGTAAGAGATGTGACACTCATTTTCCAAGAGGCTTTTGTAAAGTGATTTTGGTTGTTAATTTGTGACAACCTGGTTCTAGAACGATCCTCCTGACATTTGCTGCCACCAAAGTGAATCATGCTGACCAAAACAGCAGGAAATTGTAAGAACATATTTAAATGGTTTATTTTCAGAGGTGAATCACTAAGAAGAAAAGGGGACTAATAATTAATTTTTAAAAATACTTTGTGATTAATCCTGAGAGTAAAAAGGAAAAAAGAAATTAGTTTTCTTTGTTGTGGGTACTTTTTAAAACCTTCCTTCTGAAAGCTATCTCAGTCACAGTTTTTAATTCTATTGTCTAATTTTCCAATCTACTTTTTTCTTATCTCCTCTGAACTCTTTGTGCAGAAGGGCGTAATGGCCAGATTTTTTAGGATTTCCTATCATCCAGTATCTTGTTTTAGGTTAAAACTTTTCTCTAAAATTATATCTCATTTTCTGAATATTCAATACTGGCTACTGAGCAATATCTTTAACACAAAAAATGAATGTTAACTAGAAATGTTTACTTTTCATACTGGCCTACGGTGAAGGTTAGCAAATTTCAAGAAAATCTTTTACTATACAACCAGATTTTTTAGGATTTCCTATCATCCAGTATCTTGTTTTAGGTTAAAACTTTTCTCTAAAATTATATCTCATTTTCTGAATATTCAATACTGGCTACTGAGCAATATCTTTAACACAAAAAATGAATGTTAACTAGAAATGTTTACTTTTCATACTGGCCTACGGTGAAGGTTAGCAAATTTCAAGAAAATCTTTTACTATACAACATGTTTAATCTCTACTCAATTCCAAGTAGATGATGTAAAGCAATAGCTTTGAAGTTGTGCAACAGAATGAACCATAGAGCTTGTTAAAGTCTTATTCCTAGCTCCCACCCTTAATAAGTAAGGTAAATCAGGGTGGAGCCCAGGAGTTCAAGTTTATAACAAGTGACCTAGGTTACCCAGACAGAGGTGGTCACTGTGCCACAATTTTTGAAACACTGGTTTGAAAGGTGCAAGTTAGACTGCTTGTGTCCAGTGAGAAGTTGATGCATTATAAAATTTGCATTTTGAGTTTGAGTATGTCTAATTCTCTTTCATCTCAATTTGCCACAGATGACAAGTGGTAAGTAATAATATGAAGTCCTCAAAGAAAAAGGAACACTGTAAACAGAGAAAGATAAAAAATAGTAACTTAACATTTATTCAAATCCTTGTATATCCTGAGATTCTTTACTGAGCTTAACAAAAAAGTAACTTAAAAATAATATAGGAATTAAGGAGAAGTGCTCTTAGTAAAAAATAATTTAACTCTGCAATCTAGGGTTAGTGTTGGAATTTTGTTGCATAGAGCATTTGATGAGCCATAAAGTAGAAAGAAATCATTCTTAAAGCAAACAGACTAGCTTGATATAGTAGCTGCCAGAAAACATTACGAGGAACTCTTGGTATATTTTGGTGCCCTGATGGAATGAAACTTAAAATTCAGGGAGTTCTTAAAGCAAAATAGACCTTCTAAATTTCTAATGACAACTATGATCCTTCTCATCCACTTCACTCATTTCAGGTTCCCCACTCCCAAGTATCCTTTCAATAATGCCTACCACGACCCTCATATTAAAAACTGAAAACTTACCTCACATTTTTGTGATCCATCTTTCTTGCTGCATTTTGTTTTTGTTTTTCCTTATTACTTAACAAACTAATTTACTTGTTCCATTTATGGATTGCTGCACAACAAATGACCTAAAATTCAGTGGTTAAGAAGATAATACTCTTCTTTGTTAACACTCATGGCTTTTATAAATCATAAATTCAGGAAAAGCCATGTAGGTGGTTCTGGCTCAGGCTTTCTATTCTGCAATAGCTAGAGTTGGAGCATCTGGAGGTTGGTCAGGAATTTCTCTCTTTGGGAAGTCTTACAGCTTTGCCATGGTGCCTCTCAGCCAGGGCTGGTTTAATCTTTCCTACAGTATAGAGGACTTAGGGCTATCAGATTTCTTACATGACACTACAGGGCTCCAGGGTGAGTGCTCCTGCAAAGAAAACAGCTCCTTCACCTATTATCACCTATGCTTGGAAGACGTACAACATTACATGTTTCTGACTACAAAGGAGTTACAACTTTGCCCACATTCAAGCAGAGAGGTCCTGGGCCCCACTTCTTCACTGAAGGAATGTCAGATGACATTACACAATAGCACACGGGCACGGGAGACACTGGCAAGCTGTCTTCAGAAAATACAATCTGAAACATTCATTTATTATATTTATGTCTATACCACCGCAACATACGAACACGTGAGAATGTAAATTTTATGAGGGCAGAGCCATTTATGTGTTATGCTTATCTGTTCATTTATGAAGTTATTAACTTGTATCTTCAAATCAGGCACCTTACTAAACTCATGAAATAATGTTTCAGTTATCATCAGTAGTGTTGCCACTTGGAATATCTTGTAGTACTTACTACATGGTAGACATTCTTAAACATGATATATATATTCATGTGATATATAGATTTGTAATTTATTTTTATCTCATTGTACTGTGGTATATACTATTAAAATAATGTTGAATAGCAGAGATGGCAACCATAGTTTTGTAACATCAGTGATGTCCCTATAATCAACAGTATGCACTGTACAAGTTATACTTTTTTTTTTCTTTTTTTTTAAATGGAGCCTTGCTCTGTCGCCAGGCTGGAGTACAGTGGCGCGATCTCAGTTCACTGCAACCTGCGCCTCCCTGGTTCAAGCAATTCTCCTGACTCAGCCTCCTGAGTAGCTGGGACTACAGGTGCCCACCACCATGCCCGGCTAATTTTTGTATTTTTAGCAGAGACAGGGCTTCACCATGTTGGCCAGGATGGTCTCAATCTCTTGACCTCGTGACCTGCCTGCCTCGGCCTCCCAAAGTTCTGCGATTACAGGTTTGACCCACCATGCCCTTCCCCATTGGTACTATTTTATTCCCTCTTTTTAAATTGTCTGGTACAAATGAATCACTTTGAAATATTTTTACATTTATTTTATATTGATGAATTTATCACTTACTCATGTCGACTTTAAAATAGATATCTGTGAGCGGAGGAATAGGGTGCCCTGAGTTCTTCAAATTTGTATAAGTATATTTAAAGCTTATACATTAAATATAATAATACATATTAACTGCTTATTAAGTTGCCTGTTACATAAGAAATAGATGATTTATAAAAACCATTGTTCTTTTTTCTTCCTGTACTATCTGAAATTTGTATCCAAAATGTGTCAACTGTTCTATGAACTTAATATCAATGAACAAAGCAAACATGCCTGTACTTATATAGCCAAGAAATTAATACAATTTAAAAGTTTATTTGCATAGAATGTAAGTGCAACAATTTAAACTAGAATGCTATTTGATATTTTCAGAGATCCCACATTTTTATATAATATGCTAGTAAACAAAATTGTTTCATTTTAAAGATGTTTTCTTTATCTGTATATATTTTATTCTTGAAAATATAAAGATAATGGATGTTAAGGCTCTTGGCCCAAAAATAATAACTATGTGAGGTAAAGCTTTTGTGAATTAACTAGATTTAACCAGTTCACAACTTATATATACCTTAAAACATCATGATGTACATGATGGAAACATACAAGGTCATTTGTCAATTACAAAATAAACTACAACCATCTGCTCTTCAACAAGGTTGACAAGAACAAGCAATGGGGAGAAGACACTCTGTTCAATAAATGTTGCTGAAATAACTGACTAGCAGAAGAATGAAATTGGACCCTTGCCTTTCACCATATATGAAACTTAACCAAAAATGGATTAATGGTTTAAATATAAGACCTTAAACTATAAAAAATCCTTGAAGACAACCTAGGAAATACTCTTCTCAACATTTCTCCTTGCAAAGAATTTTTGGCTAAGTCCCCAAAGTAAACTTCAATGAAAGCAAAAACAAACAAGTGGAACTTAATTAAACTGAAGAGCTTCTGCACAGCAAAAGAAACCTACAACAGAGTAAACACACAACCTACAGGATGGGAGAAGATATTAGCAAACTATGCATATGATAAAGACCTAATATTGAGAATATGTAGAGAAGTTAAACAAATCAACAAGCAAAAACCAAATAAATCAATTTTTAAAATGGGCAAAGAATATGAACAGACATCTCTCAAAAGAAGACATACAAGTGGCCAACAAACATGAAGAAAATGAAACAATGCTCAGCATCATTCATAATAAGAGAAATGCAAATTAATACCACAGTAAGATATAATCTCACACCAGTCAGAATAGCTATTAAAAAGTTGAAAAACAACAGATATTACTGAGGCAGTGGAGAAAAGGGAAAGCTTATAAATTATTGGTGGGCATGTAAATTAGTCCAGCCACTGTGGAAGGCAGCCTAGAGATTTCTCAAAGAACTTAAAACAGAGCTGGGAATGTACTCAAAGAAAATAAATAATTCTACCAAAAAGACACCTGCACTCATATGTTCAACGCTGTACTACTCATAATAGCAAACACATGGAATCAACCTAGGAGTCCATCTACGGTAGATTGGATAAAGAAAATGTGGTACATATGCACCACGAAATACTACACAGTCATAAAAAAAGAACAAAATCATGTCATTTGCAGCAAAATGGATGGAGGTGGAGGCCATAATCCAAAGCGAATTAACACAGGAACAGAAAACCAAATACTGCATCTTCTCACTTGTAAGTGGGAGTTAAACATTGAGCACACATGAACAAAAATATGGGATGAGTAGACACTGTGAACTACTAAAGGATGGGGTATTGATTAAGAAACTACTTATAAGACACAATGCTCATTACCTGGGTGATGGGATCCATACTCCAACCTTCAGAATCACAGAATATTCCTATGTAAAAACATGCACATTTTTCCCCATATCTAAAGTAAAAGTTGAAATAAAAATAAATAAATAAATGTTTTATGTAAGATAAAAAATTAATTAAAAAGTTATAAATGTGTTATAGGTGATGTAATAAATGTTACATAGTAAATTGAAATAAACTTTTACATTGTCATTTACATTATCTAGTATTATAGTACTTAAAATAATATTTTTCAGAAAATATAGCTTTTTCCTTATAGGATGCTATATAAATTTTATTATTTTAATAGGAATAATATAAAAGATTATAGAAATAGTAATATGAAGAAATTGAAAACAAATGTTAGAGTATGATATGGTTTGGCTGTGTCCCTACCCAAATCTCATCTTGAACTCCCACATGTTGTGGGAGGGACCTGGTGGGAGGTAATTGAATTATGGAGGCAGGTCTTTCCCGTGCTGTTCTCATGATAGTGAATAAGTCTCGTGAGATCTGATGTTCCTATAAGGGGGAGTTTCCCTGCCCAAGCTCTCTTCTCTTATCTGCCACCATGTGAGACTTGCCTTCCACCTTCTGCCATGATTGTGAGTCCTCCACAGAGACGTTGAACTGTAAATCCATTAAACTTCTTTCTTTCATAAATTGCCCAGTCTCTGGTATATCTTTATCAGCAGCATGAAAATGGATGAATACAGTAAATTTTTACCAGTAGAGTGGGGTAGTGCTGAAAAGATACCTGAAAATGTGGAAACAGCTTTGGAACTGGGTAACAGGCAATGGTTGGAACAGTTAGCATGGCTCAGAAGAAGATAATAAAATGTGGGAGAGTTTGGAAATTACTGGAGACCAGTTGAATGGCTTTGACAAAAATCCTGATAGTGATATGAACAATAAGGTTTGGGCAGAGATGGTCTCAGATGGAGATGAGGAACTAGTTGGGAACTGGAGCAAAGGTGACTCCTGTATGTTTTGGCAAAGAGACTGGTGGCATTTTGCCGCTGCCCTAAAGATTTGTGGAACTTTGAACTAGAGAGAGATGATTTAGGGTATCTGACAGAATAAATTTCTAAGCAAAAAAGCATTCATGATGTGACTTGGATGCTGTTAAACCATTCAGTTTTAAAAGGGAAATGACATAAAAGTCTGGAAAAATAGCGGCCTGACAATGTGATAAAAAGAAAATCCTATTTCTGAAGAAAAATTCAAGGTGACCACAGAAATCTGCATAAATAATGAGGAGCCAAATGGTAATCCCCAAGACTATGAAGACAATGTCTCTAGGACATGTCAGATGTCTTCAGGGCAGCCCCTCCCATCACAAGCTCAGAGGCCTAGGTGTAAAAAGTGGTTTCGTGGGCTGGGCTCAGGGTCCCCGTACTGTGCACAGCCTAGCTGTGTCCCAGTCACTCCAGCCATGGCTGAAAGGGTCCAGCACAGAGCTTGGGCCATGGCTTCAGAGGGTGCAGTGCAATCCAAAAGCCTTGGCAGCTTCCATGTGGTGTTGAGCCTGCAAGTAAACCAAAGTCAAGAACTGTGGTTTGGAAACTTCTGTCTACATTTCAGAGGATGTATGGAAATGCCTGGATGCCCAGGAAGAATTTTGCTGCAGGGGTGGAGCCCTCATGGAGGACATCTGCTAGGGCAGTGCAAAAGAGAAATGTGGGCTCAGAGCCCCCACAGAGAGTCCCTAGTGGGGCACCACCTACTGGAGCTGTGGAAAGAGGGCAGCTGCCCTCCAGACCCCAGAATGGTAGATCCACTGACAAGTTGAACCATTTGACTGGAAAAGCCATACCATGCCAACCCATGAAACAGCCATGAAGGGGCTATACCCTGCATAGCTAAAGGGGAAGCTGCCCAAGGCCATGGGTGCTATCTCTTGCATCAGCATGACCTAGATGTGAGACATGGAATCAAGGACATGATTTGGAAGGTTAAGATTTGACTACACCATTGGATTTCAGACTTGTATGTGGCCTGTAGCCCCTTTGTTTTGGCCAATTTTTCTCATTTGGAATGGTTGTATTTACCCAATGCCTGTACCTTCATTGTATGTAGGAAGTAACTAACTTGCTTTTGATTTTGCAGCCTCATAGGCAGAAGGGACTTTCCTTGTGTCAGATGAGACTTTGGATTATGGACTTTTGAGTTAATGCTGAAATGAGTTAAGACTTTGGGGTACTGTTGGGAAGGCATGATTGGTTTTGAAATGTGAGGATATGAAATGGAGGGGTCAGGGGTGGTATAAGATGGTTTGGCTGTGTCCCCACCCAAATCTCATCTTGAATTTCCACATGTTGTGGGAAGGACCTGGTAGGAAGTAACTGAATTACGGGGCCAGGTCTTTCCCATGCTGTTCTTGTGATATAAGTCCCATGAGATCTGATGGTTCTATAAAAGAAAGTTTCCCTATGCAAACTCTCTTTTCTTGTCTGCCATCATGTGAGACGTGCCTTTCACCTCCCCCCATGATTTTGATCCCTTTCCGGGGCTGTAGGTCCATTAAATGGTAACTCCATTAAACCTCTTTCTTTTGTAAATTGCCAAGCCTCCAGTATGTCTTTATCAGCAGCATGAAAACAGACTAATACAGACTATAAAATTAAATATATTATAAAATAAATAACTAGATCTCTTCCCATTGTTTCTATTCAATAAATATTTAAAAAGTGCCTACTTTATCCTAGATACCATGTGAGGCAATGTTGAAAATATGATGAAAAGAACAGATTTTCAATGACATAATAGGGCTTATCATAGAGCAGAAGAAAGCTGAAATACACAAAAAAAGAAAAATCATGTTCAAAACTTGTGCAAAAGTGTTGATATTAAAATATAATACTAAAATGGAGAATAATAAAAAGAATATATGTTAAATAGAATGGCAGAGATTACTTGATATTTCACAAATATATTTCCATTTCCTTCTTTGCAGTAGAACTCCTAGAGATTAGATGAACATGTGAGCACTCAGAATGAAGACTGACTTTATATATTTTCTTTGACATTCATAGAGGCCAACTTGACCAACTTCTAGCAGAGGAAGAGAAAGACAAGTTTCTCTCCTTTATCTTCTACCTCCCATGTGATTGTGATGTTAGATCTGAAGCAATCATCTTGAAACATGAAATGGGAGCCATATGCTGAAAAAGAAGATAAAGAGGAAAAGGGTTAGGTCATGGATGACTGTGAAGCTACTAAGTTCCCCCAGGACCCCCTGTCAGGAGTTTTATATGAGAAAGAAATAATCCCTCAAAGTTAAATCATAGGACATCAAAAAGAACTAGTCTAGTTAAAAATATATATGTATGTTGTGATGGAGTAACAAGAACAAGGAGAAATAAGACACACAAAGGCATGAAAGAGCTTTGCCTTAAAGGAAAGAAAATTGGGTGGATCAAACTCAGTGTATTAGGGAGAATGGATTAAAATATGCAATTTAAAAAAATGTTAGGAAGATGCACACAATTCATTCATCAATGGTATATTTATTCAACACCTACTTTGTATTTGCTGTTTTAAGTTTAGGAATATGATGCTGAACAAGCCAGAAAGATATCTTTTTTGTCACTGTACTCTCCCCTTTAGAGGAAGAGTAAGTGATAAATAAATAAATATTATACAGGCTAAACATGTTTGATTTCTAGGATACAGGGGTTCTTGTTTCAAGTACTTAAAGAAGCTCTGTTTAAGAAACTAGATTTAAGCAGAGACTTACATGAAAAGAGTAAAACAGCCATGTCAAAAAGAGTAAGAGCAGAGGTTTAAAAACTGGGTTGGGAATAAACAGCAACTGGTGGTATATGAACTATATAGGGATCAGATAGGATTGTCTATCAGGGCAAGAGATTTTAGAATTCAATGTGAAATAATTTGAGAGTGCTAACAGTGAACTGATATTATTTGAAATACCAATCTACTTCTTACCTGGAAAATGGAATAAAGAGCATAAAGATACCTAGTAGAGGATGCATTGTACCATGATGAAAGATGTTTGTTTGGGACAGAAAATTGATTGTAAATATAGAGATAAAATACATAAATTCAAGATGTATTTGGATTAAAAAAAGGACATGCTGCCTTTGATTTCAGCAATGACTTGCGAAGTGCTTAGAAGTTCGTCCCGACCTTACAATAAGAAATAGACTGACTTTCAGAATAAATATTGGTATCAGTAGTGGCCACATGACAAACTAAATATCAACAAACCTTATTCGATGCATAAGAGAATGAGATTGCAGAGTAAATCACTAACCCCAAATCTTGAGAGTTGGATCTATCCAGACAGTCACAGCTGAGATCTTCTTATATGGCACAGAAGCCACCATTTGCCTTAAACTGGTAGGAATATTAGCAGTATATTGACAAGTTACTGGAAGCTGAATGCAGACTAACATGAGACTGAAAAACTCGTGGGATCTGTATTCCTGGTGATTTCCTACATACTTGCAGATTTTTTTTTTCATGTATCTGACCAGGTTTTCAAGGGGATCAGAGAAAGCTGCCCAGGTAGAATCACCAAGAAAAAGAAAAAAGCAGCCATTATGAAACCTACCCAGACTCTTCACCCTAACAAAAGCCTGACTTCCAGGAGAAAGTACTTCACCACAGTGGAATCTGAAAACTTTAACCTAGTAGAGTAACAAACTTCCACACCAAACCAGTTATCTCTAGCCTTCCTGTCTCAACTAAGAAAAATATAAATAAATACAAGCCATAGTCAACAGGGAAGAGGGCTTTGAAGAAAGAGTCTGCAAACAGTATTACCCAAGAAGAGACTAGGGGGCAGGAAGGGGGAAAAAAGGGACAAAATACTTCTGAAGGGCACAGCCCCAGAAGACAGGCCCACTAAATAAAATAAAATTTATATAGATAGTTCTATAATGTCTCCCTAAGTCACCAAAACAATTCAAACTTCTGGTGCCTATAATGACAATAAACTTCAAACACCTTTCAACTTCTAGAAAGAATCATATAAAATCTTGCTTTTTAGAGGTTTCAGCCTATTTATCTCAATAAATATTACCCTATACCACATGTTTGATTTTTCACAAAAAAATTACAAGGCATTTCAAAAGGCAAGAGAAAAAAAATGTCTGAAGAGGCAAAACTATCATCTGAAACACATTTAGATATGACACAGGTGTTGGAAATATCAGACAGAGAATTTAAAAGAACTATGATTAATATGTCACAGCATCAGTGATAAGTCAAAATAATAGCACCTATTCTTTATCTGTGGCATTGAAAATGACACTTCACCTATGTGGTCTTCCTCTCCAAACCCAAAAATCCAGTGTAACCATGAGAAAAACATCAGACAAATCCCTTTCCCACTATTTCAATAGTGCTCTAACCTCAAACACAAGAGTTAGAAATAAAAATGTTGAATCTGTGAGAAAATAAAAGAAAACAAAACAGCAGGAGATTATTCTAAGCATAATTAGAGCTTTCTTATCTACATTTGCCTAAAAAGAAAATGCAGGTTTTGGATATACCATGGACTCTTCTTCTGAGGCTGTCAAGGGCTCAGCAGAGCTGGAAATGGGGGAGAGAGACTGAGAAGGAAAAAAAAAAAAAGCGTGCCAGAAGTGCTGAGCTGCCTGGTGTCAGAGTAGCCAATTAAAGCAACACCAAAAAAAAATAAATAAATAAAGAACTTAGCCTTTAATCACTTACTGGAATGATCTAAGCATATTTTAAAGCAGGAAAAGGTGCTGACTCCCTGTTCCATGTTCCTCCATAGAAAAACATACCAGTGGAGGGTCAGGTGGATTAACAGAGATGTAGAGGTTATCTCATTGAGGAAGAACCCTCACCCTGAAATTTAAAAAAAAAAAAAAAAAAAAAGGCTCAGGCAGTTGTGTGGACCTTGGTGGATTATGAGTGGTCATGGAGTGGAAAAGTACTGGGTAGTGGAGTGCTAGAAATGAAAATGTCAGAGTCGGGAGAAACATCTTTTAGGTTTTCCCTTCTACCTACACCCTCCTACCCTGTAAGAAGGCTTCAGTACAGAAGCCTGAAGAAGACCTCTGCCAAATATCAAATAAAGAGAGCTGGAAATGAAAACTAATAGGCTAGGAATACAGCTATGGGAAAATCATGACCTGTCAGATTGTCTGAGTCCTTGACTATAACTCCTTCCAAAGAATGCAGTGCACTGGCTGTGCAACATGTCTGGTGTGGGGAAGACAGCTTTCCCCTGTGAGTCCTGCCAGATAACGCCTTTGTAAATTGCCTGTGGTTGGGCTTGTAAAATCAGTCATGGATTTTTAATCAGGAGCCAGACTACTTACAACCTAACTACTTTAATGAAGTTAGATTAAGGAAAAGGGGATTCAACCAGGATCAGAGGCAGGAGCACACACAAAAAGTTTTAATCCTATTTTATATAGAGCATATATTAAATCCATTCCATGATTTAAACATTACTTAGTAGTGACATTCAACTGTTGGATTGCCATATGTTGTGAAATGTCTATGTGTAGCTAAAATATAACTGAAACTTGACTGTGGAAGCTGAAAAAAAATAGAACAGAATGTTATATTGGCAAAAATATAATGAAGATTTCCTAATTAGAAGTGTTCAAGGAGACATGCATAATTATATAATTTTAGATTTGGAAGTGATCTGATATATCAAAGCCAATCTATTGATTTTAAGCATATATATATACTTAAAAAGTAGAATTTTCAAAGTTGGTCTAACCTCACATAATTAATAATGACATATCTAGAGTTAAAACCTACAGCTATTGATTTACGATCGTATGGTATTCTACCACACATAATTCTAAAGTCAAGGCCCATATTATGCATTATAGAAATAGTATGAAATAACACTTAACACTAGCAGAGTGTAGAGTACAAATTTTGGAGAACAATATTTTAACTTTCACCTAGAAAAAGCTAGTTAAGAGGATAAAAATATTAACACATGATACCCAGTCATAGCTGGCATACTCAATTAAGCAGATTTCTAAGAAACCATTACTACTTTAGTTTGTATGTGTTCTTATTTTATATGTATTTATTGAGGGATTGTTACTGTATTAATCTGCTAGGGCTGCCATAACAAACTTCCATAAACTGTGTGTCTCAAACAACAGAAATTTATTTCTCACCCTCTTAGAAACAGAAAGTCAAAATTTAAGGTCCAGCAGGATTCAGTATGGTGAGGGCATGCTTCCTGGCTTGGAGGTGGATACTTTCTCATTATATCATCACAGTGCCTTTCCTGTATGCAGGGGAAAGAGAGCTAGAAAGAGAGACAGAGAGAGATCTCTCTGTTTTCTCTTCTTTTCAAAATAAAGTCATGAATCCTATCTGATCAGGACCCTATCCTTATGACCTCATTTAACATTAATTGCCTCCTATGGGCCCTGTCTAAATACAGCCACATGGGGGGTTAAGGCTTCAACATGAAAAATTTTGAGAGGACAAAATTCAGTTCAGAGTAGTCACTGATAGTAAAATTAATGGAGAGAGCCATTTAAATATGGTACCTCTACTTGGCAAAACAAAACTGCCCAAACCCTCAGGCTTAAGCAAATATATTTTGGTTTTGGAAACTTACTCTACATTAAAAACCAATGTATAGAGTTATACTTACAAGTACAGAAATAGAGTGAATTAAAAAGTTTAACTATTTCTTTTATTTTCTCTGATTTCAGTCCTTTAAATTTTATATTCATTAACATCTCCCTTCATTTTTCCATACATTTTATTTTAACATTTAGATACTGCAGTTCTTCTACTTACTTTATCCCTTCTATTCTCTTATTCTTACTGACATTTTACATTTAACTAAATTAGTCATACCTAAATAACCATAGACCTAACCTTAGTTAGAGCCCACCTCAGAATATACTCTTACTCAGATAACACTTAACCAAAATATTGCTGAAAAGAACATCTCTTACCTATAGGGAAACAAAGGTAAGAATTACATCAGATTTTCTTGAGAAATCATGAAAGCAAAATGGAGTGAAATATTTAAGGTCCTGAATGACAAATAAAAACAAAACTGGAATTGTGTATTGCGTATCTAGAAAATTATCCTTCAAAATGAAGGAGAAATAAAGACATCTTCAGACAAATAAAAAATTAATTAAATTTGTAACCATTGGACTTACCTTGTGAGAAATGTTGAAAAATTCTTCAGAGAGAAAGAAATCATAAAAGCCAGAGTCTCAGATCTACATAATGTGAGTGAGTGTCTGCACTAGACATTAAATGAAGCTAAAATAAAATCTTTTGTTTTCCCATTCTTTATTGATCTAACAGATAACAGCTTCTTCCCAAATAACAATACCAGCAATATGTTACATCATTACAAGTTATGATAAGAAAAATAAGTGACAATTTTATAAGTGGTAGGAGGGAGGTATTGGGACATTGTGTTTTATGATATCTTCACTACCCATGAAGCAGTATGGTTTTCATAAGAGTACACTTGAATCAATTGTAAATCTACACTGCAAACATTAGGGCAACCAGTACAGTTTTTATTTTAATTTTTAAAATTGATTTATTTTAAAAAAATATAAAGTTTTAAAAACATTGCTCTATTAGTAATTGTCAGATTCAACAAGCAGAAAATCACTAAGGAAATAGTGAAAATCAATTCTCTACCATTTCTTTCAGATATGGATAGTAAAAGGAATACTTCCTAACTCCTCTATGAAACCAGCATTAGCCTCACACCAAAACTAGGTAGAAGCATTGCAAGGAAGAAAAGCTATAGAACAGTATCTCTTCTGAACATAACTACAAATATTCTCAACAAATCATTAGCAAATCAAATATAACAACATTATATATCACAACCAAGTGGGATATATTGATTCCACCCATGCAAGATTAGTTTAACATTTTAAAAACAATAAATATTATTAATCATATTTACAGACTAAAGTGGAAAATCATCTGATCATATACATAGATGCAAAAAAAATCTGATAAAATTCAATACCTATTCATGATAAAACAAACAATCAAAAACACTCAGTAATTAGGAACAGGAGAATTTGTAGAATTGTTAAAGAACATATGCAATATACATTCAGCTAACATCATAATGATGAGAATTGGGATATTTTTCAGTTTTAAGGATATGCTTTTTCATTAACTATAATCAACATGATACTGGAAGTCCTAGAAGTCAATAAGAAGATAAAAGGAAATAAAAGATATACAGATTGGGAAAGATGAAATAAAACTTTTTTTCACCAATAATATGATTCTCTATGTAGAAAATCATAAAAAAAAAATTGTCAAGAATCTCCTGGAATGAATTAGTGGTTAAAGCAAAGTGGCCATTTCTAATGTTAATATAAAAAATTCAATTGTTTGCTTATATAGCAGCATGAAAAATTAGAGTTTTAAGTTAAAAACACAATACTTTTTTTTTTTTTTTTTTTGAGACAGAGTCTCACTGTATCGCCAAGGCTGGAGTGCAGTGGTGTGATCTCGGCTCACTGCAAACTCAGCCTCCCGGGTTCACATCCTTTTTCCTGCCTCGGCCTCCCGAGTAGCTGGGACTACAGGTGCCTGCCACTGCATCCGGCTAATTTTTTGTATTTTATTTTATTTTTTTTAGTAGAGATGGGGTTTCACTGTGTTAGCCAAGTTGGTCTCGATCTCCTAACCTCGTGATCCACCCGCCTTGGCCTCCCAAAGTGCTGGGAAAAACATAAAACCTTTCATATTAAAACAAAAAGTTGAAATATTTAGTAATCTAATAAAATATGTATCAGATCTATATGAGAAAAACTATGACCTCTGATAAAAGAAATCAAAAGGAGCTAAATATATATTTTATATTCACAGTAAGAAAATTAAACATTGTTAAGTATCATTTCTCTCCATCTGTTTTTCATGTATAGATTAAATATCATCTCAATTAAAATATCTGCTAGATATTGTGTGGATATCGATAAAATGCTGATAAATTTTATTTGGACAAAAAACTAGAATAGACAACACAGTACTGAAGAACAAGTTGAAGAACTGAAACTACCCTATTTCAAGACTTTCTATAAAGCTACACTCATCAAGAGATAATGATATTGACTAAATAATAGAAACAAAAGATGAATAAAACAGAATAGATATATCAGAAATGTACTCACGAATATATTCAACTGATCTTTGACAAAGAAGAAAAGAAAATTTAGTGGAGAAAGGACAGTCTTTTCAACAAATGAAGATGGAGTAGCTAGAATTCTACATGGTGACAAGGTAAATTTAGACAGAGATTACACTTTTCACAAAAATAAAATAAAAATAGATCACAGTCCTAAAATGTAAACAGTGAAACTTTGAGAAGATAGCATGGATGAAAAATTAGGTGACCTTGGTTTTGTTAATGAGTTTAGATAAATATGAAAAGCATGATTCATGAAAGAAAAATTAATACGTCAAACTTCATTAAAATTAAAAAGTTCTGCTGTGTGAAAGACAGTATTAAGAGAATGAAAAGACAAGCCACAGATTGGGAAGAAATGTTTGCAAAATACGTGTCTGATAAAAGACTATCCAAAATATACAAAGAAAACTTGAAAGTCAACAACAGAAAAACAATCCACCCAATTTAAAAATGAGCAAAAAATCTGAACAGACATCTCACCAAAGAATATATAAAGATGGAATATAATCATATGAAATATGCTCATCATCATATGTCATTAGGGAAGTGCAAATTAAAACAAGCTACCGCCATACACCTATTAGAATGGCTAAAGTTCTGAACTGATAATAACATATTCTGACAAGGATGTTCAATAAACAGGAATTCTCATCCATTACTGGCAAGAACGTATCACTACTTTGGAAGACAATCTGGCAGTTTCTTTCAAAGCTAAACACAGTCTTACCATATGGTCTAGCAAACCCACTCCTTGGAATTTACTGAAATAAGTTAAAACCTTATGGCCACACAAAAACCTGCACACAAATGTTTACAGCAATTTTATACATAATTGCCAAAAACTGAAAGCAACAAAGAGGCACCTCAAAAGGTGAATAAATAAGGAAACTGTGGGATCCATACAAAGGAATATTATTTAGTGACAAAAAAGAATATCAAGACACAAAAATACATGGATAAATTTTAAATGATTAATGGTGAGGGAAAGAAGCCAATCTAAAAATTCTAGATTCTGTATGATTCCAACTATATGATATTTTGGGAAATGCAAGTCTATAGAGACAGTAAACAGTCAGTGTTTGGGGGCAGGGGAGGAAGAACTAACAAATAAGTGAAGCACAGGGCGTTTTTAGGGCAGTGACACTATTTTGAATGACCTTTGGCCTGGGGTATAGTGACCTCTAAGTAAGCATAGAATTAATACTGACAAAGTTTGCAAAGTGAGTGTCCCTTTTTTGTATGTGTGTTGTCATGTTAGATGATCCTTGATTAGATTCTTCTGTTTTGTTTTTTATCTATGGTAATAAATTTAACCAGAATGACTCAGGTAGGGTAACTGCAACACCCTTGGTCTTATTACTGATGTGTTGTTTTTGCAATTTTTACCCTAGGAAGGCAGTATAATTTTCCTGTTTTTCAATGATTTTGCATAATTTGAAAGTATTTGAAAAATATTTTCAATTATTTTGCATATTTCAAGGTAGTTTCCATTAATGATGGTACATACATCCTATAGATCTAATCATTTGATTAAATTATAGCCTCCTAATTGGTAAAATCATTGTCTTATTTAGCTTTGCACTTCCAAAGGTAGCACACATTCTACAAAGTAGATGATGTGCCATTAGTGTTTTTAAATCAAAGTTAAAATTGGAAAAAATAATTAACATTAAAGTGAGCAAAAAATATAATCAGTTGATGAATTCTTTGACAAGGCTAAAAGATAATTGATATTATACAAGTTATTGAGAAATATATTTTTAAAATTTATTTATTTTTGTTGAAGGACCACTTAGATAAAATGATCATTCTTCAATAGTACTGTCAGAATGACTGTGTACAAACTAATATTTTAGTCCCCACAAGCAAAAATTAAATTTTGCAAGGTAAAAAAGACTTGGGGTTAATAAATAAATTTAATACTAATTAATCTAAAAACTATCATATTGAATTTTTCTCATCTCTTCTAGAAGGCATTTAGCCAGACTCCTTCATGGGAAAGGGAATGGGCAGCAGTCATTTCAGGTGGCAAATGGCTAGCACCTAATAACTATTTTGGGAATTACTTTAGACAAGAAAATACAGTAACTATACAACTAGGTTAAAACTAAACCCCTTGAAAGGGGTCAAAATAACTAGATAAGCATTACACAAAGTCTCCTGAAATGATAATTTAATGCTATAATTTCCAACTGATTCTCTATGCTTTACTCTGGTATAATCTCACACAGAGCTCTTCCAAGAATCTACTGAAAACAATGTTTTGATAGTATTTCATTAATTAATTCATAAGCCCCTTCCCCTTCCCCCGAAAAGAACAAAGTCATTCATTTGAATCCTTACTTCAGTAGTTTTCAATAGAGGAAGCTATATGGAGGATACATAGGAATTTTCTGTGCTACTATACAACTTCTTGCAAGTCTAAAATTAGTTTCAAATAAAAGTTAAAAAAATGGAATTAATCCTAAATTGCTACAAAGTTATCAAGGGCTTAAATTTTAATTTACCTAACATGAAAGGGAAACAACTGTTACATAAGTAAACAAATAAATACCTGTTTGGAGTTGTAATGTATTCTGCATATTTTTCTTCTTCTAGGTTAGCAAAATGCATGTTTTCAATAGGTTCTTTTGTTTTGTTAAAGTGCAGAAGAGCTTGCCGTGTGTGTGTGTGTGTGTGTGTGTGTGTGTGCGTGTGTGTGTAGATTATGATGATGATGATGTTTTAATTACAATTACCCAAATATAATCTTACGTTTTAATTGTCACATACTAAAAGTCAAGTTCTTATTTTTTCCATTAATGTCCTCCTTTTTAAAAAACAAAATTTGCTTATGAATGTATAATAATTTTTCATTATATGTACATTTTAAAACAAAATTATTTGTGAAGAAACTCAAATCTTTCCACAACTTCTCCAAAGATTTTAAAAATGCATTTCTATAGCAACATTATAAATGGTAACTAATGAGAGGCATCAAATTTGTTTAATATATTAAAATTGCTATTTTATAAATATATTCTTCATGTACAGACCAAGAACTGGGTAATATGACTACCTTAATCGAATATTCTGCACTAAAACACTGTAATAACTGTTTAAACAACAGTTTAGTAATAATTTGATTCGTCATAGTATTTCTTTCTCTGGACGGAAAGTAGTTCCCAAGTCTTATTTTATTTTTCATAGTCACAGATGAAATACACAGCTCCTGAAAAGCAAATGTCAGTGACATTCACTAACTGAGATATTTCATGCGCAAAAGAGGCTTATGAAATTCCCTCAGTATAATTTTACCAACAGTTGGTGATCCAATCCTCAGGAAAAGTGAATACTTTAGGGAGCATTGATGGCTTTCAATCACCATATTTCGTTCCTCTAAAACTTTCACTAGGTCATTCACCTTGAGAAAGATATTTTTGTCATATTGTTTTATTTTGACAGTCACCTGGGTTTCCTTGAATCTGAAAAACTGTGAGAAAGACTCTCTCCACTCTTAAATCGCTCCGTGTGTGATGTAATATAGTTACTTTTGTTCAGAAATTCCTAAATTGCTAATATATATGTATGAGAGTGTGTGTGTGTGTGTGTGTGTGTAAAACAAGTGCAGATCACCTTAAATACATTTAACTAAATTGATGTAAACATCAATAATATAATTTTGTTCACTTTAAAATCATTATTTATTGGAAAAATTTAGTATATAATTGTTTTTAATTCAATATATCTCTTAACCTGAACGTTATTGTTGGTCACCTCTAGACTGCACCTACAAGAAATGCTCAAATTAGTTCTAAATATGAGAACAAACATATGAAACTTACCACCAGGAAACATTAGTGCAAAGCTCGCAGATCCTATAATTACACAATTGAAACCCCAAGGCAACTAGCTAACAACAGTATGACACTAGCAAAACCTCACATATCAATATTTAATCTTTATTGTAAATGACCTAAATGCCCCACTTATACTTACACATGCATGTTTATAGCAACACCATTTGCAATTTCAAAAATATGGAACCATCCCAAGTGCTCACCAATCAACGAGTGGATAAATAAAACTTTTTATATAAATATACACACACACACACACCATGGAATACTACTCAGCCATAAAAAGGAACAAAATAATGGCATTCAAAGCAACCTGGATGGAATTGGAGACCATTATTCTAAGTGAAGTAACTCAGGATTGGAAAACCAAACATTCCATGTTCTCACTCATAAGTGGCAGCAAAGCTTATGCCTTTATGAGGACACAAAGGCATAAGAATTATACAGTGGACTTTGGGAACTCAGGGGAAAGGGTTGAAGGGGGGGTGAGGGATAAAAGACTACACATTGAGTAGAGTGTACACTGCTTGGGTGATAGGTACATCAAAACCTCAGAAATAACCGCTAAATAAATTCAAGTAACCAAACACCACCTGTTCCCCAAAAACGTATTGAAATAATAATTTTATAAAGATACAGAGTGGCAAATCGGATGAAAACTCAAGGCTGAAACTATCTGCTGCCAACAAGAGACCTACCTACTGGCCAAAAACAGCTGCAGAATGAAAGTAAAGGAGTGGGAAAAGATATATCATGCAAATTACAAAAAAAAAAAAAATGAGTAGGAGTAGATATCCTCATAGCAGATGAAACTGACGTCAAAACAAAAACAGTGAAAAAAAGGCAAAGGACATTATATAAGAATATGGTTCAATAAAACATATATAACTATCTTAAATACATAGGCATCCAAAACTCGAGCACTCAGTTTTATAAAACAAATTCTATTTTATTTTGTTTTTGTTTGTTTGTTTGTTTTTGTTGAGATGGAGTCTCTGTCTGTCGCCCAGGCTGGGGTGCAATAGCATGATCTCAGCTCACTGCAACCTCCGCCTCCCAGGGTCCAGCAGTTCTCCTGCCTCAGCCTCCTAAGTAGCTGGGATTACAGGTGCACACCCTGTAAAACAAATTCTTCTAGATCTATGAAAATATTTATACTGATACAATAATAGTGAGAGACTTCAACACCTCCACTGACATCACTAGACAGATCATCAAGGCAGAAAATCAATATAGAAACTTTGGACTTAAACTGAACTGTAGACCAAATGGATCTAATAGAATATACATTAATAGACCATTTAATCCAACAACTACAGATTATACATTCTTCCCTTTTCTGAATGGAACATTCTTCATATGTTTGGCCATAAAGCAAGTCTCAATAAATTTAAAAAAAAATTAAAATTATACCAACTATCCTCTTGAACCACAGTGAAATAAAATTAGAAATTAATACCAATAGGAAAGAAAAAAACTACCCAAATACATGGAAACTAAACAAATTATTCAATAATGACCTTGTGCAAGCAATGAAATTAAGGTGGAAATAAAAAACAATTTACAAGACAAATGAAAACAGAGACACAATATATCCAACCCTCTGGATTACAGCAAAAGCAAGTTCTAAGAGAAAAAAATTAAAGAATTAAATGCCTATATTTAAAAAGATAGGAATATCTTAAGTGAACAACCTAATGTCATACCTGAAGGAACTAGAATATCAAGAATAATCCAAACCCTAAGCTAGCAGAAGAAAATAACAAAGAGGGGAGGAGAACTAAATGAGAGTGAGATGAACAAAATGCATGCGAAGCATCGATGAAACAAAAAGTTGGTTCCTAGAAAGGATAAACAAAATTGACAGACTTCTAGTTAGATTAAATAAGAAAAAAAGAGAGAAGATTCAAATACATGTAATCGGAAATGACAAAGGTGACATTACGATGGATACCACAGAAATACAAAAGATCATCAGCATCTACTATGAACCTCTATGCACACAAGCTAAAATTCTAGAGGAAATTAATAAATTCCTGAAAACATACACCTTCCTAAAATTGAACCAGGAAGAAATAGGAATCTCAAACAGACCAATAAAGAGTAATGAAATTGAATCAGTAGCCAAAAATAAAAAGGACATCTAGGACCAGTGATATTCACAGCTCAATTTTACTGGACATACAAGAAAGAGCTGGTACCAATCTTACTGAAATAATTTTTAAAAATCAAGGATGAGGGATCCTTCTTTAGTTTAGACTATAAAACCATTATCATAGAATGGTATCATGCTAATATCAAAGTTAAGCAATGAAAAAACAATAAAAGAAAACTACAGGTCAATATTTTTGATGAACATAGATGAAAAATCCTCAACAAAATACTGGCAAAATGAATCCAATAGCATATCACAATGATATTACATCATGATCGAGTGACATTTATTCCAGGAATGCAAGGATATTTCAACATACACAAATCAATAAATATGATTCAGCACATAAACAGAACTAAAACTGAACACCATATGGTCATCTCAGTAGATGTAGAAAAGGCATTCAATAAAATCCAGCATTGCATTGTGATAAAAATCCTCAACAAATAGGCAGGAGCATACTTTAAAATAACAAAAGACATATATGAAAAAGTCACAACCAACATCGTGAAGAGTGGGGGAAAGTTGAAAACACTCTCAGCACTCCTATTCAACATAGTACAGTAAGTCTGAGCCAGAGCAATCAGGCAAGGGAAAGAAATACAAGACATCCAAATTGGAAGAGGGAGTCAAATTATCTGTATACTAATGATATAATCATATACCTATAAAACCCCAAAAACTCCTCCAATAGACACCTAGACTTGATAAACAACTTCAGTAAATCTTTAGGGTACAAAATCAACATACAAAATCAGTAGCACTTCTATACGTCAGTATCATTCAAGACGAGAGCTAATATTCAAGACCTCAATCCCATTTACAGTGGCTACCAAAATTTAAAATACCTAGAAATACATTTAGCCAAAGAGGTGAAAGATCTCTGCAAGTAGAACCACAAAACACTGATGAAAGGAATCATAGATGACACAAACAGATAGAAAAGCAACCCATATTCATAGAGTGGAAGAATTAACATCATTGAAATGACCATATTGCTTAAAGCAATCTACAGGTTCAACACAGCCCCTATCAAATTCACAGTCATTTTTAAACATGCATTTATTTATTATTTGTTTTTTGAGATAGGGTCTGGCTCTGTCACCCATGCTGGAGTGCACTGGTGCCATCACTGTTCACTGAGATCTAGATCTCCTGGGCTCAAGCGATTGTCCCACATTAGCCTCGTGAGTAGCTAGGACTATAAGCATGTGCCACCATGCCTGGCTAATTTTTAAAATTTTTACTAGAAACAAGGTCTTGCTATATTGCCCAGTCTGGTCTAGAACTCCTGGGCTTAAGAAATCTTCCCACCTTAACCTCCCAAAATGCTAGGAAAATAGGTGTGAGCCACCACACTCAGCCTATTTTTTACAGATTAAGAAAAAACAATCGTAAAGTTCACATGGATCCAAAAAATTATCTGAAGAGGCAAAGCAATTCTAACCAAAAAGAACAAACCTGGAAACATCACATTGCCTGACTTCAAATTATACCAGAAGCCTAAAGTAATGAAAACAGCACGGTATTGAAGTGGCTACGTTGTCTTGGGTAAATACCCAGGGTTTGTTTTCTCGTGCCAAGAAAATTTAGGACAAGGACACACACGAGGAGTTTAGGAATAGAGGTTTAATAGACAAAAGAAAGAGAATGAAAGAGAAGGGAAAACAGCTTTCTTTCTCTAGTGAGAAAGAGCGGACTTCCTAGAGGAAAAGGCCAGCTGTCAGTGGATGTGCTGGATTTTATAGTCCTGCTTGAGGAGGTGATGTCTGATTTACATAAGGCTCACAGATTGTTTCAATCAAGTATGACGTTTACATGGTGCACAGGGAAGGCTGGTTGTCCTACCCTAATCATATTATGCAAATAAACTTTCTCCTTGGAGGGTGCAATCTTGTCTGCTCCTTACCGGACATGTGGCTGACAAAGAGAAGGGAAGATGGAGCCGCCATGTTGAACATGATTGGCACAACTGCTGGCATCTGTGTCTGCAGCTCAATTTTTACAGGCTGTTCGTTGTTAGAAAATGATTTACAGCTGTTTTTCATTAAAAGGAAACCCTTACAGAGGACTTCCGTACCCTCATTATCTGCCTACGTAATTTCTTCTTAACTCCTGTATCATTGTTTGTACAAAAACAGAAACACAGAGCAATGGAATAGAGAACCCAGAAATAAAGCCAAATACCTAAAACCAACTGATTTGTGACAAAGTTGATAAAAATAAACATTGGAGCAATAACATCCTATTCAATAAATGGTACTGGGATAACTAGCTTGCCATATGCATAAGACTGAAACTAGACCTTTATCTGTGACCATACACAAAAATTAACTCAAGATGGATTAAAAACTTAAATATAATATTTAAAACTATAAAAATCCAGAAATAATAAAACAAGAAAAACTCTTCATTGTGTTGGCCTAGGCAAATAATTTATGATAAAGACCTCAAAAGCAAATCCAACAAAAATAGACAAATGAGACCTAATTAAACTACAGAGTTTCTGTAAAGCAAAAGAAATAATCAAGAGTAAACATACAACCTACATAATGGGAGAAAATATTTGCAAATTATGCCCACAACCCAAAGGACTAATATCCAGAATCTACAAGCAACTCAACTCAATAAGCAAAAAAAAAAAAAAAAATCTACCCAGTGAAAAACTGGGCAAAAGACAGACATTTCTCAAAAGAAGAAATACAAGTAAACAACAAACACATGAAAAAATGTTCAACATCACTAATCATCATAGAAATGCAAATTAAAACCACACTGAGATGTAATTTTATACCAGTCAGAATGATTCTTATTAAAAAGTGAAAAAAACAACAGATGTTGGCATGCATGTGACGAAAAAGGAATGCTTATACACTGATGTTGAGAATGTAAATTAGTTCAACCTCCATGGCAAACAGTATGGAGATTTCTCAAAAAAACTAAAAATGGAACTAACATTTGGCTCAGTATCCCACTACTGGGTATTTCCCCTAAGTATTACAAATCATTATTCAAAAAAGACACCTGCATGTGTGTGGTTATCACTGCACTATTCACAATAGCAAAGACGTGGAAACAATCCAGTTCCCCACCAGTGGTAGACTGGATAAAGAAAATGTGGTATATATATATACCATGGAATATTATGCAGCCATAAAAAAGAATGAAATCCTGTCTTTTACAGCAACATGAGTGGAGCTGGAAGCCATTGTCCTAAGTGAACTAACTTAGAAACAGAAAATCAAATGTCACATGTGACTTACAAGTGGGAGCTAAACAATGGGTACACATGGACATAAAGAGAAAAATAATAGACACTCTAGGACTGCAAAATGGGGGAGCATGGGAAGGGGCAAGTATTCAAGTATTGAAATAATACCTATAGAGTACAATGTTCATTATTTGGGTAATGGGAACACTAGAAACCCAATCCCCACCATTGCACCTGAAATGAAACAAGCCTACCCATGTACTCTCTGAATCTAAAATAAAATAATTTTAAAAAATTCCAAATTCAAGCATTCTCCTGTGGAATTTGTAATTTCTGTCATTCTTATTTTCATCTTTATTTCTTCAAAAGATGTTCAACATATTTTCCTTTTATATTAATTTAATTTCCCCAACTCTGTGACTTAGATTCATTTCTCGTTGCTTTGTTCCACTAATAACACATTTCCTGATTTGCATCATACTATGGAAATATTCTAAATTTATATGCTTTCAATTGTTTCTATTGGATTTGGTAAAAGAAAATAAGGAAAAGTATTCATTTACTAATCATGTTCTAGATTTCTCTTCTTCATTTGAAAGACATTTTAATGGAAAAGAAAGTATTATAATTATACATAAAATTATGTATGTTTAACTATGATTATGCAAGTTAGTCTGACAGGTGCCAAAGAAATTATGTCATCTTTAAAGGTACCAAGAATTAGGACCATAATTGTTAAAATTAATTTCATATCTGTTATTAGCAGCAGCATGACACTAAAGCAAAAGAGCGATATCTAAAGGGTCACTAGGGTGAATAATTTTGTGTCAGAGTAATGCTCTCATACTGTATTGTAGAAATTACCCCATGTCTTGTTTTTCCAGTTCCACTGAAGCAAACCCATGAGTTAAATATGAAAAGTAATATTCTCACTCACTGATAGTCTTTATGTACTTGATTTTTGTCCTGCTTGTATTTGTGTTCTTGTTTGTTGGTTTTTTGTTAAATTGACCTAAAAGGAAGTTAAAAAGAATTTTCTTAGTGTGTGTGATTTAGTATTCAAATATGGTATTAACTGGCCATTATGTTACCAAGCTGAAGACAAGGCTCCTAGAGAACTCTGCTTTCCAATAATCAAGGGATGAACATATGCTGGCAGAAGTAGCATCTCACACAGTGAAGGCTATTTTTACGGACACTAGGTGCCAAGATCTTTCCTGAAACATGATCAGACCTGATGTTTTAAAAACTTCTGTAACCATCCTCATGGAGTCACATTTTAAATGGAGGAGAGAATTCATTTCTCTGCTGTGAATTCAGTTGTTGAAGACCGTGAACCACAACGTGAGCTGTCTTTTTCAGACACTCATAAGGCCCATAGAACTAATGTACAATGCTAATGAGACTGAAAATTTATTTCAAAGTACCCTATATTGTTCTTCTTGCTCTCCTTGTTTAGTGCAGTCTTTAATTGGATTTCATGTAATCTAGGAGAAAATAAGTGGAGGATCATTCTGATATATGAAGCATATTTGCCACAATAGGACATTCTATGAATCTTTCATTTCAGAAATTATACTTACTGAGAACAAAACAACAAATCAATGCCCACTTTCTCACTGTTCCTGGACACAGCCATTACATTGCTGTATTCAGTTGCTTTCTCAACTCATTTGACATGATTTATCAGTAGTTTTTGAGATAGTTGAAGTTTTCTTCACCCTTAACATACTTTTCCCATTTGACTTGTTGGAGAAAACTTTCTTTTCCCTTACTGGTTGCTCCCTCTCTCCTTTCCTTATTCTGGTCTTCCCCTAAACTTCTAAACTTGGAGGCCCCAGAGCTCTCAATCCTTGGGTATCTTCTATCTATGGTCATCTAGCCTTGTGGTTGAAAATAGCATGTAGATACTCAGCACTCACAAATTTGTATCTCCAACCCCAGCCTCTTTCCTGTAATTAATAATGTATGTCCAAATTTCTATCGTATATTTCTTCTTGTATATTTTAAAGCATCACAAACTCAGCTGATCTGATTTTTTCTGAAACTTACTATTTCCACATTACTCCTCATTACCTGGACTCCATTTCTTAATTTGTTCAGGCCAAACATTTTGAATCCATCCTTGACTAATCATTGCCCACTTCCTCATTGTTCTTGGACATAGTCATTACATCACTGATTAGGATTCTTTGAATTCAAGATGGTTTTCCCTCAATTCCTAACCAGTTGGGTGAAATAAGAGTAAACACATGGGTCACTTGTATTTCCTTAAAGTTGCTGCTCAAATGTCACCTTTTAAACAATAGCTACCTAAACCATCCAAATTTCCATTTCTATCTCAAGTACTTGCTACCTACTAAAAATATCAATACTTTATTTGTTTTAATTTTCCCACTACTTTTACTTTCTAAGCTTGTATTATATAATTTTTAAGATTTATTTATTTCCCCATTAAAATTAGTTCTTCTGATAAGAAAAAAAATTCATTGATTTATTCCAATGTCTAGAGTAGTGACTGTAACATATTTGTTAAGTGATTTATGAAGGAGTAAATAAATAAATAAACTACACTTAACTATTCGGTGCCTACTATTATTTTTATTCTTCATAAATTTGCTCACCTGAAATAATCTGCTCAATCTTTTATTTCTTACTAAATTTTAGCCAAATTCAAAAATAAATATATATGGCAAGTGTATTTTTTGTTTTATCTTTTACTGTTAACATACTCCAGACCTTAAGTGACATTTTTTAATTACTTAAGTGATAATGAATTTTTAAAGTGATGAATTCTGACATAGAATTTTACAACTTCAATAGCCCTGTGAAATTATCATAGTGGGGTTAGGGTAGTAACAATACTGTAGAAATCTCTCTAATCCTTTTGTGCAGTCATTACTTCCTCAAAGTAAACCTCTATTTTGACCTATGACATCATAAATTAGTTTTCTTCTTTTAGAAATTTATATACATAAATTTTTATATACTTTTTAAAATATATTGCTTCATCCTATTTATTAATATCATGTTAGTGATAATCATCAATATTACTGCATTTAATTATTGTTCTTTTGATTGACCCAGGGTAATTGATTATAAATTTTGTACATTTTGTTCAAAATAATTCAAGCTTTATAGTGTATTTTGAAGTCAAGTAGGATGATGTCGCCAGCGTTGTTCTTTTTGTTCAGGATCATTTGGCTATTCATGCTCTTTTTGTGGTTCTATATAAATGTTAAGGTTTTTTTTCTATTTCTGTGAAGAATGTCATTGGTGTTTTGATAGAAATTGCATTCAATCTGTACATTGTTTTGGGTAGAACGGACATTTAAATAATATTGATTCTTCCAATTCATTAACATGAAATATATTTCCATTTTTTTGTGTGTGTCCTGTTCAATTTCTTTTTTCTTCTTATAGTTTTCATTGTGGAGCTATTTCACTTCTTTGTTTAATTTTAGTCCCAGGTATTTTATATTCCTTGTGTAACTATCATAATTGGGATAGTTTTCTTGTTGTTGTTGTTTTTCTTCCCCAATTGTTCGCTGTTGGCAAATAGAAATGTTACTTATTTCTGTATGTTGATTTTGTGTCATTTTAAATATTTCAACTTTACTGAATTTATCAGTTCTAAGAGGTTTTTTGGTAGAGTCTATTTTAAAATATATTTTATATATAATATATTGCAAATAACATACATATTGGGCAATATGTAATGTAAAATATGACACAATATACAATATAGTGTATAATATATTCTATATCATGTATAATATATTATGTGCCATATATGCACTATATTTAAATATTTTGTAGTTCTTATGTTTTAGAACCCTTAGTTTGCTAATTATATACAGATTTATCATGTAAATCATATTATAAGTAAATCATTTTATTGCTTCTTGCACTTTTGGCTAAGCTCAAGTGTAGTATATATAAACCAATTATTTAGATATTTTATTTAAATCATGATATACAGTTTACATATATTATGTACTACGTATTATAATTATTAAGGGTTAATTGTTATATATTATATACTATCACATATTAAATGCTTCTACTATTTCAATAAAATTCATATGCATTTTCCTGCTTTTTAAATTTTTTTCTTCTTTTTATTAAATCTAGTTATTTTACTGAACTAACATCTAATGTACTCATCCTTTTTTCTACTGTGTCTAATTTGCTGTCAAAATTCATTTTTTAAATTATTTACTGTCAGTTTATTTTTAACATGTTTCAAATATTTTATATTGTGATGTAATTTTTTTCTTAGTTCTTAGTATAAAAATGTTGATTAAAAAACCCAAATGTACTTGTTTATATTGTTCATTTAAAAATTTTTCATATTGTTTCTGTCAACTTTTTGAGACTTTATACATACTTAGGACATGCTATTGTGTCCATCAATTAACTATTAATATATCTTCTTTCTGAACTGACCCATTAAAAAAAGCTTTATCTCTAATAATGCATCTTGCCCTAACATTTACTCTTCCATATTAATAAACACACACCTTTTTTATTTAGCGTTTTTGTCTTAGTCTTACGTGTTTGAATGTGTTTTTTATACATATAAGATCACGTTTTTACTTTCTGCTTTTCAATATCTTCTATTTAAAGAATGTTTCTTGTAAGTGGCCTAATTTGAGTTTAATCTGCTATTACTGTCATTTTTACCTTCTTATGATCACTTTTTTTTTTTTGAGACGGAGTCTCGCTCAGTTCTCCAGGCTGGAGTGCAGTGGCGCGATCTCGGCTCACTGCAAGCTCCGTCTCCCGGGTTCACCCCATTCTCCTGCCTCAGGCTCCCGAGTAGCTGAGACTACAGGCACCCGCCACCACGCCTGGCTAATTTTTTGTGTTTTTAGTAGAGACGGGGTTTCACCGTGTTAGCCAGGAAAAAAAAAAAAAAGCCATTTTTTATGGAATTCATTTTCACTGAATATAATCATTTCTATATTTTCCTCTTTTTTATGTCTTTTCTGTTTTGTTTGTATTTGTCTTAATTTTTACCTCCTTTAAGATCAATTATTTTTGTTGAGATGTTTTCCTTTAACTTATTAGTGGTTATTTATATTTCTCAGGGCTTGCTTAGTGATTAAATTGGATGTCCTACTTGCAGTCAACTTTAAATATGTACTTTCATCACTAACAAGAAAATGCAAGGACCTTACACAACTTTCACTTAACCGCATTCCACATTCTTTCCATTGTTTTCATAAATTTCAATTTTGCATATATTTTAGTGTCCAGATCTCCAAAGGCTATTGTTTTATTTAGTGATGCTTTACATTTCTTCTTATATATTGGTTTAATTACTTTAAAATTATTTACCTTCGTTTGTTTTATTATTTCTTTTAGTTCAGAATTGCTGTCAGAAAAAATGTCTTTATATTTGTCAGAATTAAAAAGAAAAATATTTTCAGTAGCTACAGAATTCTAGAATTTTATTTCATCACTAAAAGGTATCATTTCTTTGCTTTCATGCTTACAAGGTTTCTTTTGAGAATTCAGTAGTTACTTTTAACTGCTCCTGTGAAAGGAAAGTGTATTTTTTTTTCTGATTACAGTTGTTAATATTTTTGTTTGTCTAATTTTCAGCAGATTGCCAGGATGTGCTCAATTTTTTTTTAATTTTTCATGATTGGATTTTATAGAAACTTTAGAATCTGTAAATTAATACTTTTCAAAAGATTTAGAAAATTATCTACTAAAGTTACTCTTCTCCTGTAACTTAAATTATATATGTGTTATGTTTTTCACTATGTTCCATAAATTTCCTCTTCTGTTTTAATCTGGGTATTTTCTACTGAGATAACTAAATTTCACTTTACTAATCCTCTCTTCTGCTGTTTCTACTCTACTATTTAATATCATTTATATAATACTTAATGTATGCATATATTAACTGATATATACATATATAAATACTTTAGCATAGTTATGTTGTTTTTCAGTTCTAGATGTTCTTGCTTAGTAGATGCAAGTTTTCTTGTAAAATTCTTCTTTTTTATCTACTATCCTTAAGATATTAATCATAGCTATTATAGTGATTATGCTTAATATCACCCTTACCAGTATCAGTTATGATTTGGCTGTGTTACCTGGTTTTTTATTTTGATTTTTATGCTATTTGGTACTCTTTCCTAGTACTCCAGGTAATTTTTAATGATCTGCCAGTCATTACGCATGATAGATGGTACAGTCTTTGGATATCCTGCAGAAAGTATTTAATGTTTATTTAGCGAACCCACATGCTGTAAGATACAGCTTTCTCTCAGTCCTCCATGCCTCTGCCACACCACAGCTAATGTTGTAACCAGAAAACACGTGTCTCAGTATCAGTTTTATTTCATTGAACTTGCCTTTTAGCTGGGATCTTGACACACTATATCATAGCTTATTTGGTTTATGTCCAATGTTTTAAATGGTTCATTTTGTGTTTTATGCATTTTGCATAGTTGTGTTTAATGCATAGAGAAGCTTAATATCCACTATCCAGCTGTATTTTTATATACAGAAGTTGAAATCACACTCAATTTAAATATTTTTTGATGTCATTTGAATTTTATCTTAATCATTTCTGTATTTTAAAGACATCTACTTGTCAAAGAGTTATCATACATTTATTAGCCTTAATTTATTTTATATTCTTAAACACATAGAACACTTTTTAGAAACATGTATCTTTTTATCTTATATGTCATGTTCAGCAGTACACTACTTAACCATGTTAAAACCACGGGATTTTGAGTCAGCTTAAAGCAATGTATTAATTTGACCATACCCTGCAGGTTATAAAATGACTATCTAATGCAGATTATATCTACTTCCCAGGTTTCTTGGAAGATGTATGATATACTGTGCATAAATCTCAGCACTTTTCTTCAGACATAATGTCTTGATAAATAGCAATTAGCATTATCACCACTTCTGTGATGACAATTATCATTATCACAATACTTATCATTATTGCAAAGAACTTTAACTCAGATGAAGTTTTTACTCTTTGCAAATACCCTGTGTAAACCTCAATTGAATCATTTTTAAAATACAAATAATGATACAGTAGCAGTCCCTTTTTATCTGTGGAGGATACATTCCAAGACCTCCAGTAGATGCCTGAAACTGCTGTTTTTTCCTATACACACACATCTTTAATAAAGTTTAATTTATAAATTAGGCATAGTAAGAGATTAACAATAATAATTAGCAATAACAACTAATAATAAAATAGAACAAATATAACAATATAATAAAATTTATTTGAATGTGATGCCTCTGCCTCTCAACCTTTCTTTTCCCTTTCAAAATATCTTGCTGTACTTTTCAGTCTTTGACCACAAATAACTGAAACTATGAGAATAAAACTGTGTGTAAGAGGAGACTACTGGACTTCTACAGTGAACATTTAGTACTTATCAGTGACCATCATTTTCTACTCTTTATTCTGGTTATTTAACTTGTTTCTTTGAGCAATTGATGCACTTTGATCCCAAATATATAGCACCTCAACCAGAAACAGGACCGCTATAACCATTTACTTACATTTTTAAATCATAAATTTATTACAAATGTGTATTAAAATTTACTTCGTTTTATTAAATATGTGTCACATCAAGTATGTTCATCAAAAAATCAAATTTTTTGCTATTTGTTTAAATTTGAAGAGTACATCTAATATATCACAAACACCTTAGTACAGCACATCAAAATACAGTGGAATTTGTGCTACTAATTGATGAAATATTGGATATTTAATTCAAACCTGATAAACACATGTAACCCTGGATCCTTATCTGAAGTGCACCAGAATTCTCAGGTTTTATTATTGTGTTGACAGCCACCTCCCTTCCCTGACATTTTCCTATTTCAAGAGAAGAGGCAGAATGTAATTTCTTAGAACCAGTTAAAATTGAAAGGGCAAAGTTCTACAAAATAAAATTTAGGAAATAAATCTATCCCAATAAAGTATTAATACAGAGATTTATTTGAAGTAAAATATTTTGTAGGAGCAGATATAAAATTGCTTTGACCTTTCACGCACAATACAGAGCAAGCATTTGCATTTTCATCAATAAAATGCTTATCCGTATACGACAGAATCGTCTGGAAATAGGAAGAAATCTCAATTGAAGTTTTAAGATCTGAATTCTAAATTCTAATTATAAATTAATGTTAAAGTCATTATGCATTAACTGTATATTATATATATCACTATTCTTAATCTAAAATAGGAGACATTTCTGATACTGATTTAATAAAAAGAAGCAAAATTATATCCCTTCTATTCAATTGTTGAATTTACAAATATAGAGGAAATATTAGTATGGTATTTCATACTTAATTAACAATTAGCAATTAGTGATCAAAAGAAAATTTGTTTTCTATTTAATATAATAAATGAGTAGCTACAGAGAGAAAACCAAAAATATAAACCACAATACTTTTGGCAGGACCTCTGAATTCAGTAACTGTGTAGATCACATTTAAAGAAAAAAATTAACGCACAAAAAATTAGATTGACAAAAGGAATACACATCTTTTTCTTTTTATTCTTTACTTTGTGAAATAAAAATTACTGTAAAAACACAATACAAAATAGAAAAAGTGTTAAATAATTGGGTAAGTGGATTTGATACAGCTTAATAAGTTATACATAGGGACTTTGGACCTGTATTGATTATTTGGAATAAAACAACAACTCTATTTAAGCATTTATGATCTTATCATATCAATATTACATTTCAATATCAATTTTCATATCAATATTACATTTTCATATCAATATTACATTTAAGGGTATGCATTTTCAACAAAGCTTCATTTATCTGGTTGATTTTTGTTTGGTTTATAAATAATACTATTGTTTTCCTTAATGTACTGAATTTTCTTTGGAAATATATTTTTTCCTTGAATACCCTTGCCACATTGATAAATAACAAACAAAAACTAAAAATCAGCATAAGTCAACTTTGAAATGGTTTGCTATTTTTTTGAAATCCATAATTACTGACAGCAGACTTTGCTGCCTCTCTATAAATTTGTGTGTGTGCATGTGTGTGTGCGTGTAGATGTACATCTGTATGTGTACTTTCAAATGGTGTTTGGTGTTCATGGACCTGTATAGTTGTAGCTGTATAGAAGTAGGATGCTATGCCTTAGGTTTACCAATTGAAAACAATCTTGATAATATTAGGGGTCAACTAAGGATTGACCTTTGTATTTTTGACATTTTGAAATCATTGTAAATGAGCAAGGTAGAAATATCAACATTTGAATTAAAACATTTACTGCAACATAGGACCACTGAAACTTACCCAGGAGCCCTAAAGCCTTTTGTCAATTACGGAAAGCCTAATAATTTGCATTTTAGTTTACAAATCTCATTTTTTAAAGAAGATTAAAATTTACTTAGTAACTTTCTTGGAAAATAAATCAACAAATAAACAAAAAATCAGTATCCTCTTACTGTTTGTTTTACATATTTGATGTTGTTACTACAGGAAATACATAGTTAATACAGTAGGCTCTCCATATATATGTGTTCTGCATCCATGGATTCCACAACTGGATCAAAAATACTTAGGAAAAATTTTGAGTCTCTACTGAACATGTACAGATATTATTTCGTTGTCATTATTCCTAAAACAATACAGTATAATGACTACTTTCATAATTTTTATGCTGTATTTTTTTTTTTTTTTTTGAAACGGAGTCTCACTTTGTCGCTCAGGCTGGAGTGCTACGGCGCGATCTCAGCTCACTACAACCTCCGCCTCCCAGGCTCAAGTCATTCTCCTGCCTCAGCCTCCTGAGTAGCTGGGATCACAGGTGTGTGCCACCACGCCTGGCTAATTTCTGTGTTTTTAGTAGAGACGGGGTTTTACCATGTTGGTCAGGCTGGTCTCGAACCCCTGACCTCCTGATCCGCCCTCCTCAGCCTCCCAAAGTGCTGGGATTACAGGCGTGAGCCACCACGCCTGGCTGCTGTATTAAGTATTACATGTAATCTAAAGATGACTTAAGGTAGATGGGAGGATATGCATAGGTTATATACAAATACTACACCATTTTATATAAGAGATTGAGCATGCATGAACTTTGGTATCTGCAGGGAATCTTGGAACCAATCAATGCCTCATGGATACCGAGGGACAACTGCGTTTGCTTATTTGATTTTTGCTTTTTATCTGAAACCTCTTCTATTTTAAGTATAACTACTTTAATTAAATATTAAAAAGAATAAATTAATCAAACGAAGAGACAACCCACAAACTGGGAGAAAATATTTGAAAATCACACATTTGTTACTTACATAAAATATGTAAGTAAGTCAACTCTACAGAAAGAAAACAACCAGATTGAAAAATCAGCAAAGGACTTGAAAAGACATTTCTCAAAAGAAGACATACAAATGACCAACAGATACGTGAAAAATACTCAACATCACTAATCATCAGGGAAATGCAAGCTAAAACCACAATGAGATATCACCTCAGACTTGTAAGAAGGGCTATTGTCAAAAAGATGAAAGATAATTTTTGGAGAAGATGTGAAGAAAAGAGGAGACTTGCATATTATTGGTAGAAATGTAAATTAGTATAGACATTATGAAAGACAATATAGAGGTTCCTTAAAAAAGGAAAAAAAAAATAGAACTACCATGTGATCCAGCAATCCCACTACTGAGTATATATCCAAAAGGTGAAAAACCAGCAGGTGGAAGAGACATTTGCACTTCCATGTTCATTGCAGCATTATTTATAATATTTAAGATTTGGAAACTACCTAAGTGCCCATAGATGGATGAATAGAATAAAAATGTGGAGTATATGTCCATAAAACAGAAAAGTATTCAGCCTTGTAAAAGAATAAATTCTGTCATTACCAAAACATGGATGAACCCAGAGGGCAGTATGCTAAGTGAAAAGAGCCAGACACAGAAAGACAAATACTGTAAGATCTCACTTTTATGTGGAATCTAAGTAAATCAAACTCATAATTCTAGACAGTAGAATGGTAGTTACCAGAGGCATTGGGATGAGAGGGAAGGGGAAAAAGAAAATATTAATCAAAGAGTACAGAGTTTCACCTAGATATGAAGCATAAACTGTAGTGATATGTTGCACAGAATAGTGTCAATAAGTGATAATAATGTATTGTATTAAAATTGTTTAAAAGTTAAATTTAAAATGTCTTCACCACAAAAGTTAATAAGTATGTGATGTAATGGATATATTTATTAGTTTGATTGACTCATTGCACAAAGTAAACACATATCAAAATATCACATTGTACCTCATAAATATATACAATTATTTGTCAATTAAAAGTAAAAGAAAATTTTCAAAAATAAAAACAATCATTCTTCCTCATTCAATGCATTCAGTTTCATAGACTCAATACCCTGTATTTGAAAGTAAGGTGTATTTGGACTATGATTAGAAGTCTGTACTATTTCTATCTTCTCTAATATTTTTACACAAACTTGCACCTTAAATTTGTATTATGGAAAGCATACCAGAGTAATCAAGAATTTAGAATATAATGTTTAGAGATGAGTTCCATTGCTATGGAAATTCATAGTTATGAGAAGAGGTGCTGAACTAAACCCTATGTAAGATAATCCAAGAAATTAACATTATGAGGAAAGATATATGGGAGTTAAAGAATGGTTCATTTCTATGATTATAACTGAATCCTGAGCAGCAAAATAATGGTTCTTCTTAGTAATTTGGCTCTATCTAAGGACTCTTCCAACACTTCATAATTCCTGTTCCACTGTTATATCATATATCGCTATATACTTTTAAGTTAAACTAAATTTACAACTATTAGATAACAAAAAAAGAGGATACACGACATAATGATAAGAATAATTACAAGCCTAATATATAAATATGTTTTTCTGACTACACTAAGGAAGCTGTTGTCTTCTGAGGTTTGGAGTTGAATGAAAGTTAATGTGAAAATCGCATATATTGTTTTCCTTTAAATCTCATAATGTATTAATTAGAGGAGGAAATGCTGTAGTTTGTTTTTGATGGTGTTTAGTTTTCTTTTTATTTTTGTTTGTTAATAGTTCAGTCTTTCTCCAATAACACTGAGTTAATTGTTCGTAAAAATAAGGAAATCTGTATTTCTTTCATTTCAAATTTCCTTCGAATTAAAAGCTACTTGACCTGTTAAATAAACATGCCTCATTCAAAGTGACTTTTTTTTTTAAATTTTGACAAGCTATAATAAAAGCAAAGTGGAAGATCTAGGTCCAATGTTAATTCACATCACACATTTTTGGAAATGCAGACTATGGATGCAAAATGATAAATATTTTAATAAAGATCGAAAAGAAATTATTACTTAGATTAAAAAAAAAAGAACTTTTCTAGCTGAGGAGACTGCCCCTCCTGGGTCTAGCCAGTTCTTACACAGTAAAGGGGTCAGATGGAGCCTGCCTGTGATGTGCAATCTAGCCAATCCAGAGGTGTATCTCCTTTATGTGACCACTATACCCCAGAAGGCAATATTTCTTTGATTTACTCACCTTTAAATGATATTTTGCTATTTGTATAATGCCTCCACTAAATGTAACAAATCCACAAGTATAGGATGAGGCTTTAAGGTTAAGCAAATTTTAATTATATTAAGTTGATATTTAATATCTTTCTTTTGGTATGTTTTGAATTCCCAATCATAAATGGTAGAAGGGAAGAGCTACTATTCCTTTTAAAATAACAATAAACTTTTAGTACCTCTAAATAGAGGCAAAATTATTATGGCCAATGTTCCTTCTGAAAATGAAAGGAAACTTTAGCTCCCCGACTCTTATTATTCTTCCACCATTATCACTCTTGGAAACTAAATGGAGTAAGGCATCCATAAATTAACATGATGACAATACAAACTTACATATATTACTATATTTTATTTTTTTCTTCAAAGAAGATATTAACATTTTACTCCACAATTGTCCTAAATATTAATATATTTTATAATCATGTTAATAAATAAAATATATATTGGTAATTTATAAAACCTTTTCACTGGTCTTTTTTTTGTTTTACGTTTGCAATGGGAAAAAATACATATACATTTTTCTCTCGACAATATTCTGGCTAACTAGAACCTCCAGAAATGACTGAGAGATATGAATATTGTATAAAGATACTTTTAAACCTTGTATATACAGAGCTAAAGAGTTCTTAGTACTGATTATTCTTTACAAGCTTTTCTCCGTAAGAGAGATCCACATGATGTTATGTTGTACATAATGTTATGAATATGCTGCTGAAAGCAATTTGCTATAGGGTTACAAGTACTTGATTTTGCAAATAGAACACAGAAATAGTAAAATTTAAGTCTAACTCTGTCGTCGGTCACCAAAATGTGAAGGATTATTCTTATATTTTTGAAATATTTCTTTTAACATCACTTATAATTAAAACACCAATAAAGTTATCTCCTCATCAAACTGTGAGGTGACAAACAAACTCAAAATGTTTAGAGATTTATAAACAAGAAAAATACAGTAGCCCATAGCCAGGCTGTTCACTATGAATCTTCTAGAAAATGCCTTCCTCACCCTGTATGTTTCCATCTATTTCTCTAATGAGCTTATGTCTGAATTTCTGGAGCACTCAGTGTTGCATAAACAGGCATTCAAGATTTGCTTATTCTTAAAGTATTAAGCATAGCTACACTGAAATTTCTATTAATGCATTGACAACATGATTGAAATGTTTGAAATAATTAAGACATAACTACTTAATATTTTATTAGATGATGTTCTGGTCTGAAATTTTTAAAAATGTATATACATTTTAGATACTGGAATAAAATTGTCTTATATCAGACATAAAACTGGTAATATACAACATTTTGATCTGTCTTACACAGTAACATATTCAGAAATAAATGTTTACCTGAACTGGCTGCAGTAACTAGATCTTTGGATATTATAACACAAGGACTATATTATAGTACTAGGTATTGTATGCTAAATGTTTTCTTGACTAGGTTGGTTTTCTTACAAATTATCTTTAAGATATTAAGTAGCCTTCACAGTAATAAATGAAAAAATACAATTACTAATTTTTCAGAATTTTCTATTATGTATGAAATTTATTTTTAGGTTAATGAATTTCTATGTTGGTAATTTTTGTGGAATGTGATCTTGAGAACAACTGAATAAAGTCCTATGCCAGGTCAAGAAAGAAGACACAAACAGGGCTGCCCCGCAAAAGCAACCATCTAAGCCAATGTTCTATGTACTTTTTTTTTGTTTTTACATTGAATAAAGACCATATTTTATAACAGATAAAATATGGTCTTTAAAAATGTAACCAATGAAGCATTTGTATTTTATACAAAACAAATAAATGATTTTGAAGAAAGATTAACAGTCCAATCTCCTAAGTTTCTAATATCCAGTTCCATTAGTTCTGGTGTGCCAACTTTTATGACGATGCCCTGGATGTGACTCATTCTGAAAATTAATATCCTGAAGAATCCAAACTCCCAAAAATAGGCAAAGTGGCTATATAGAAAATCTCATTCAAAAAAATTTTAAAGGCTAAATTTGGGTAAGAACTGGAATGTTACAGCATTTTAAATTTAGGAGAAATATTTTTATACCTCTGAACAAGGAATAGATATTTGGGTTCAGGAAATGTTTCTGAGATGTTCAGTGAAGAAGATATACTGAACAGGCTTAAGACATTCTCTGCCACTCTTCTCAGAAAACAAAAGCCCTACATAAATTATAACATTCACAAGTAATCTCCAGCTACTAAGATTAGAATGGAATCTGTAACTACAGGTTACCTCTCTTTGGTTTTGTTCTTTCTTCTAGCACAGTAACATGTATACAGCACACAAGCAAACAGATATTTGTGGGTAAGTAATGTAATGCAGAGACCCCGTTTCCTTATTGATAGGGGTGTAGGAAGAAGAAAAAGAATAAAATAGAGCCTCAAGTATTTTTCTGCTCTATTACTCTCTATAATATTCTGTAAGTTATTATAGTTTTCCACAGCTAAAAATAAAGTACATTGACCAATGTATTAATATTCATTTGTGCACTTATTTTAAAATTTACAACATTTGAAGAAAGTGGGTATTTAATTAAATCCTACTAAAGTTTTTATTCTCTCGGCTTATCCTCTTCTCTTACAAAATCTTAAGAAAAATCTACCTTCAAGTAAGGAGAATTTTAATTCTCATTTCATCCTATGAATCTTAATGTCTGGTCATATTCCAGCATTAATTGCTTTATCTCCACACTAATGAGCTAATTTGCATTTTTTACAACAAGAACTTGCTGTCAAAACATCCATATGAAACTGAAATTTAGTCAATCATCCGTATATGTGTTCTCATGCTTCCAAACATCTGGCTGTTTTGAAACTGCAGGGTGTTAGAAATAACATTTTAGCATTCTTCTGGAGTATTTTTTATACACTTTTGGGGTCAAAGGACTGTTTGGCAATAGATGATAGCTATCAGCCTAATTGCCTGGGGAAAATTGCTTATTCACACACTTGCAAGATTTTGCATGCAATTTCAGACTAATGTCATTTGAAGTCTGTCCATAATCTCAAGGCTAATTATCCATGATCTTGAAGTTTACCATTTTATAGTCAATATTTTTGGATGGATTATTTTGATGATACCAAAGTTTTATCTCCATAGTTCCTGGTACTCCAATCATTGTAAGTATCTATAACACATCATATGTCTAAGAATATCCTTGTGTCATTATTTGCTTAATATCTACCTTCTCCACTAATGTGCTTCTGAGGTGAAGGATTGTTAATTTTGCTCATCAATTTACAATCAGCACATAAGACATTTCGTAGCCCAGCAGAGTGTTTGTTAAACTAAACAAGTGTATTAGTCCACTCTCACACTGCTGTAAAGAACTACTCGAGACTGGGTATTTTATACAGAGAAGAGGTTTAATTGACTCACAGTTCTGCAGGCTGTACATGGCTGGGGAGGCCTCAGGAAACTTACAATATGGTGAAAGGCAAAGGAGGAGCCAGCACTTCATACATGGCAGAAGCAGGAGGAAGAGAGAGAGCTAGGGGAGGTGCTATACACTTTTGAACTCTATCATGAGACAGTAGGGCTAAACCATTAGAAATCATACCCATGATCCAATCACCTTCCACCAGGCCCCACCTCCAACATTTGGGATTACCATTCAACATGAAATTTGAGTGGGAACAGAGAGCCAAATCATATCACCATGCTTATGACTGAGTCATTTATTCACAGTTGAGAAGAATTTTAGGCATCATTTTCACTGTAGGAAAAAAAATATCATTCTCTCTCAATATACAGTTTGAAACTAAGTCTTATGCCTATCCCAAAATATTAGCCATTACTCAAATTCTGTTTTTGAGAATATGAGGAATAAACAAAATTACAGTTTAAGAGGATGTAAATTTTTCTAAAAAGATTCCGATTTAAGAATTCAGAAAAATCCACTGCCTCTGGGTAGAGTAGATTAACTTTACCTGTACAGACACCATCTAGCTAAATTAACACATGAGAGGAAAGCACCCGAATCCAAATACGGGTTAATCTAACCAAATACAGGTTAATCTAAGTTTTTTGTTTTTTCATTTGAAATAGTGCATTACTCCTTCCTTCTTGATGTTATTCATTCACTTGGGTTTTTGAATCTTGTATCTTTGTCTCTTCCTCCTCTTATCCATGACCAGGCTTATTGTTGACAAGCATCACAGCTCAATTCTTATTCTTTTTCTCTTCTTGTTTACACTGATTTGTGTGGTGATTTCTTCCTACCCAAGAGCTTTAAATAATAATTACATGCAAACAAATCCAAAATGTATATGTGAATAGTCAAGATATCAAATGTAATGTGTTCAAAATTAAATTCCTGATTTTGTCTTAGTTTCTCTCAGTCTCATCCATTCTCTCTGTTGGTGGTAACTCCATCAGGCCAAAAATCTTGGATTATTCCAGGACTGTTCTTAACTTATATTCCATACCCTAAAATCTATACCCATTGCATCATGGAAAACCTATTGGTTCTACCTTAATAATATATCCAGAATTAAATGCCTTTCATTGACTCCCATAATCTCTAACTTGGATTGCTAGAATGTGTAGTTTCCTGCTTTATTTCAGAAAGTTTGCTCTTAATACTGGAGGCACAACTATTCTTTTAAAATAAAAATAACACAATGCCATCCCATTACTTTAATCCTGCATAACTTAAATAAGTGCCAAAAATATCTAAACAATGGCTATAAATCCCCATATGACATGGCATCCCACTCCTTCTCTGAATTCTTCTTTTACTTTTAAAAGTTTGTGGAGAGGTCCAGGTGTGGTGGCTCACGCCTGTAATCCCAGCACTTTGGGAGGCCGAGGTGGGTGGATCACAAGGTCATGAGATCGAGAACATCCTGGTTAACACGGTGAAACCCCGTCTCTACTTAAAAAATACAAAAAATTAGCCAGGCTTGGTGGCGGGCACCTGTAGTCCCAGTTACTCAGGAGGCTGAGGCAGGAGAATGATGTGAACCCAGGAGGCGGAGCTTGCAGTGAGCCGAGATGGCACCACTGCACTCCAGCCTGGTCTACAGAGTGAGACTCCATCTCAAAAAAAAAAAAAAAAAAAAAAAAAAGAAAAAAAAAGAAAAGTTTGTGGAGAATGTAATTATGTAATTGTTTAACAAATAACAATTATATTTTATCTACAGTTTTTTTGTTTATTTAAATAATTTGCACAAATATCTACTTGGCATAACAAAGAATGGAAAACATAACATTTTCCAAAAAACTGTGACATTTTATTTGGAGTTGGTATAGCTTTGTCAAATCTGAAGCTCAATAGATGACAGAGAATCTTTGTCAATTTTTTAGGGGGTTTCACAAGTAGTCATTGAGTGTAAAGATATTACACACAGTCTTTTGTCACTTAATTGATCACTAAAACTTATCAAGTATTTCTCAATTTCTCTTTTCCATTGTCAGTGCTTTATGTACTTAATGGTAGATCATGGCTTACGTTACGGGTTGAATTGAGTTCTCTAGGAGGATATGTGGAGATCCTAACCTCTGCCACTGTGAATAGGAACTTACGGGATAATAATCTTTGCAGATATAATTGAGATGTACATGTAAATTATAATGAGTTCATACAGGAATAAGTGGATGCTTGATCTAATATGACTACTTTCTTTAAGAGAAGAGGCAAAGAGAAAGGGACAGTTGCACACGCAGCAGAAATGCCACCTGACAACATAGACAGAAATTGAAGTAATGGATCTACAAGCCAAAGATCAAGGATTGCCAGCCAAGCCTAAAGCTTAGAAAAAGGCATGGAAATGATCGTCACCAAGAGCCTTCTGAGTGCATGGAAATAGCAATTCTTGATTTTAGACACCTAACCTCCAGAGATAATTGTTGTTTTGAGCCACAAGTTTGTGGTAATAAGTCAAGGCAGCCCTAAGAAAATGAAGTTTCCCAGACAGAAAGGGTCATTTCCATTCAAGATGATAAGTAAATGCATGCATTTTCCTGTTAGAACCTTTAAACTGTAGACTACATTTAAGTGGATTGGTACACTAAGTGCATAATCACCAAAACCTATATATTGTAGACTCTGAAGCTTAGTTTTAACAGCTGACAGTGTATTTTAAAAGACACAGGCTCATATTAAGCATGTAAACAAATATAGGCTGATACCACAGGCACCAACTTACTAATCAACAAAAGATATAGATAGCTACACTGGGAGCAGAAACATTTATGTTCAACATAGTCAAAATTTGTACAGATGTTTTCTTTGAAAAATATAATTATCAGATGATCACTAGAATGATTAAGTCCGCAATAGTAACAAGAACAAAAATTGACAGTAGGATCTAATTAAACTAAAAGCTGCACAGCAAAGGAAACTATCAATGGAGTAAATGAATAACCCACAGAATGAGAGAAGATATTTGCAAACTATGCATCTGACAAAAATCTAATATCCAGAATCTATAAGGAACTTAAATCAACAAACCAAAAGCAAATAACTCCATTAAACAGTGGGCAAGAAAGGTGAACATGAGTGTCTTGAAAGAAGACACACAAGTGGCCAAAAAACATGAACAAGTGCTTAACATCATAAATCATCAGAGAAAAGCAAATCACAACTACAATGAGATACCATTTTACAAAAGTCACATGGTCATTATTAATATGTCAAAAAACAACAGATGCCAGTGAGGCTGTGGAGAAAAGGAAATGCTTATACATTGTTGGAGGAAACGTAAATTGATTCAGCCACTGTAGGAAGCAGTTTGGAGATTTCTCACAAAACTTAAAACTGAATTGATGTTTGACCCAGTAACCCATTGCTGGGTATATATCCAAAAGAAAATAAATCATTCTACCAAAAAGACACATGCGCTTATATGTTTATCACTGCACTATTCACAATAACAAAGACAAAGAGTCATCCTAGGTGCCCATCAACAAAAAGAATCCATTCATAAAAAGAATGAAATCAGGTCCTCTTCACCAACATGTAGGCAGCTGGGTGCCATTATCCTCTAGGAATTAATGCAGAAACAGAAAATCAAACATCGTTTGTTCTTACTTATTAGAAGGGACTGAACATTGGCTACTCATGGACATAAAGATGTCAACAATAAACAGTTGAGGCTGTTAGAGGGAAGGAGTAGGGAAGGGGGAAACTGTTGAAAAACTACCTATTGGTATTATCCTCAGTACCTGGATGACAGGATGATTCATATCCCAAACCTCAGCATCATGTAGTATATGCATTCAACAAACCTGTATATATATCCACAAATCTAAAATAAAAGTTAAATTATAGAATACAAAACAAATAAGCAAAACTTTCAATCAGTCAGTAGTGTACTCATGTTAAGTCCTTTTTTGCATACAGTGATCAATCTGTCAAAAGGGCTAGAAAATTTGCCTTCATTTATTCATGGAATTACAATGAGAACTTCCTAATGCCAATTTTCTGATTTTAAATGTCCCAAAACCACCACTCTTAAGTTTAGACGATGTATTTATCATCATATGCAAGTACACAGACCCTCCCACACACACACACAAAATTATTTTATTTCTTAATGTTTAAATAAAGCAAGATATCAATGCTTAAATTTAGGCTGTTTGTCAATGGTAAAATAGTCATACATTTTCAGGATTTATGGTTTGTGCTGCCAAAAGATCCACAACATACAATAAGGAGGCCTTGGGAGAGAAATTTTTACAAAAGCAGAAGTGACCAAGAATGTGATTTCCAGAATGGCTAACTAAGAAGCTTACCAAAACCTTTTTCTCTATGCAGCGATAAGATGGATCAAAATTATTGAAAACAACAAATCAGAAGTCTGGAAATTGACCAGAGGCACACACAAAATTAAGAGGTTTTATTTAAGAAAAAACAACTGAACCTTAGTAAGAACAGTGGGAGTCTTTGATATTTTAGGCTGGGGCTGATATGACTCCTATTCCCAATACCTCCATGCATGAGTTCTATCATGGCAGGGAAAGCCAGGAAGAGTACAGCTTCAGTGCCCAAATGGATGACTTGATGTGAATAGAGTTGAAAAAAAAAAGAAAAAATCAAGACCATGTATGTTGTCCAAAACAATATATTTCTCATTAAAAACAATTAAGGAAGGCCAATATTAAAGTGAGTTTAGCATTATGCTATAGACTGGGACAAGCAATACACAAATCAGAATTAAACAAGAAGAAAGAGGGGAAAAAGACAGTCACAATGGACTTTAGTGCGTTTCTTTAATAATCTGGAAGGCTGCACTTATGGCCAAAGAGGTAAGTACACTCAGGAGACACTAGAAAGGGCTGAACTATCAATACTAGCTTAACATAAGGCCTTGCAAAGGGAGAAAGTAAAAGTTGGGCCAACATGTAAACTGACATATTGAATGTGTTCAAACTACTTAGAGACCCAGTGACAAACAGCTGAAGGCTTGCAGGGTCAAGATGTTTAAGTGCAACTTCTGACTACTTATTGGCAGACACTAAACTATGGTGACCCAAAGTGACTCAAGCTTAAAAACCATAAACAAAACTGCAACAACAAGAAAATATTCATAGATATAACTGGTCATACCCTGCAAGTATGTCATATCATCAGGGAGACAAACCATACAGAATTTTTCTACTGAGTTAACTAAACAAATACATAAACAAAAAAGCAGCAGTAATAATTCCTGGGGGAAGGGAGTCAGTATCCAGAATCAATACAATGTAAAACCAAAAATGTCAGATTATAATAAATAATTATGATATGCTGAAATACACAAAGGTATTATCTATACAAAATAAAATAATGCACAGGGCACAGTGGTTTATGCCTGTAATTCCATCACCATGGAGGGCTGAGGTGGGTGGATTGCTTGAGCCCAAGAGTTTCAGAGCAGCTTGGGCAACATGGAGAAACCCCATCTCTACAAAATTACAAAAATTAGCTGGTTGCTGGTGGATACCAATAGTTTCAGCTACTCAGCAGACTGAGGTGGGAGAATCTCTTGAGCCCAGGAGGTGGAGGTTGCAACTAGCTGAGATCACACCACTACACTCCAGCCTGAGTGACAAAGCAAAAGCCTGTCTAAAAAAAAAAAAAAAAAAAAAAGAATTGAAAAAAAAAAAAGAATTGAATAGATAGATGACCTCTTACTGACATTTTTGATTTTAAAATTAAGAAAAAAACAATAGATACTGCTTCTGAAAGGGTCTAGATATTGGACTTAACACAGACTTCTCAGGAATAATAACTATGTTTTAAAAACAACTATAGAAAGCTGTGTTTAAAGAATTAAAGGAAAATATGACAGTAATGGCTCATCAAATAGATATTATAAAGTAATAGTAATTATATTTTAAATAATACAAATTCTAGAGTAAAAAATACAATAATTGAAATACTTTTTAAAAATCACTGGAGTGGCTCAACAGCAGATATTAGCTGGAAGAATAAAGAATCAGGAAATGGAAAGACAGATCAATACATATTATCCAATCTAAAGAAAATACAGAAAGAAAAGCCATTATATTTAAATAGAGACTTGGAAACCTATGGGACACCATTGAGCCCACCAACATTTACATAATAATGATATCAGAAGAAAAGGGGAGAGAAAGAGGAAGAAAAAATATTTGAAGATAAAAAGGCCAGAAACTTTCCAAATGAGATGAAAGTGTTGATGTTTACATCCAAGCAACTGAACATACTCTAAGTAGGATAAATGCAAACAGAATCATGCCTACACTAATTATAATTAAACTCTTGAAGACAATGACAGGGCGCAATCTTTAAAGGAGCAAAATTAAAATGACTCATCACAAACAAGGGCTATTTGCTTATGAGGCATGGAGAATGACTCAAAAGTGACAAGAAAACTTTCTGGTGACTTGGAACCCTTCCATATCCTGATTCATTTGGGTCTTTGTTACATGAGCATATACATGATCATATACATGAGCACATACATTTGTCAAAACTCATAGAATGACACTTTTAAAATGTCAACATTTCTTGTACATTAATATACCTCAGTGAAAAACAGGCAAACAGTAAGAAAAACAGATTTGGTGGAAACTAAATGTGAGTTGACTGAATATGTTTCATATATCATGATCCACAAGGGAGCAATGTCCTAAATGCTCAAAGAATCAATCTGGGAAATTAAAAACTTGATAAGACGTGACTCTTTTAGTTGCCCATATAGCTGTAATGGCAGAATGCAAAATGATCACTGAATTAATTTTGAATAAAGTGGTTTATGAAAGAATATGCTAATAGAAGACTATGTGATCTGATGAACAACCTGACATAGGGATCTTGATTATGGCCCCTATTGTCACTATTTCCTTAGAAGTCAGTCTGCTTTGCATAGTTTCTCTTCAAGTTCTGGATGCTTAACTGGAATACACAAGCATATAGACAGTTTAAACTTACTATACTGTGCTTACAACTCACTGTCTTCAGGTATTGTGAATGTCCCTGTTGTTTCCTTATTTGCAGCCAAGTTTATACTTTGACTTTGATTTATCTTTGAATTTCCTTCTGTCAGCTCCCTCAGATATTCTATGTGCTTAGGGTCCTACAGAAGAATCACCACATAATTTTTTCTGATATAGAAGCAGCTGATCTTTTCATTTCCTCTCCAAGTTCTATGATATAAAGTAGTATATTTGGATCTTGAATAAAAAAGTTCATCCAGGGTATTGTCCAAACAATGTTGTGTAACATTTTATACACAAATGTACACTGGAATGCTCACTCAGAATGTGCACCATAATATTCTCATAATGTAGAACAATTTTAGATCGTATTAACAACTTTGCTAAAAAGTTTCACGTTTGCAATTTCTCAATGCACTTTTCATATAAAACTCCGCAAATAATGTCTAGAAGACATACCATGAACCCGATTTCTCCTAAGCCAAGCAGTGATATTCTGTGTTTCTGGTAAAAGTATAAGCTAAAGAAACACTATTTACCTAGAGAAAACAAACAAATAAAAATAATGAGTCTATAATGATAACAGGTGTTTCCTGGGTAGCATCTGTAAAATATGTCTATTGATGAAGTGACTGACATCATGCAGTAGGTTAGTTTTGTATTGCTTTTTCTTTTCCTTTTCTTTAAAAAACTTTTATTTTAGGTTCAGAGGCATCTGTGCAGGTTTGTTATATAGGTAAATTGTATGTCACAGGTGTCTAGGGTAGAGATTACTTTATCACCCAGGTAATAATCATAGTGCCCAATAGGTAGTTTTTCCATTCTCACCCTCCTGCCACTCTTCTCCCTCAAGTAGGGCCCATTGTCTGTTGTTCCCTTCTTTGTATCCATGTGTATTCAATATTTAGCTACCACTTATAGGTGAGAACATGCAATATTTGGTTTTTTGTTCCTGTGATAGTTTGCTTAGTATATTGGCCTCCAGATCTATCCATGTTGCTGCAAAGGACAGGATCTCATTCATTTTATGATTTTCATAGTATTCCATGGTGTATAGGTACCAAATTTCCTTTATCTAGTCTACTGTTGATGGGCACTGAAGTTGATTCCATGTCTTTGCTATTGTGATAGTACTGCAATGAATATATGCATGTGTGTATTTTTTTTTTTTTTTGAGACCGAGTCTCGCTCTGTCACCCAGGCTGGAGTGCAGTGGTGCGATCTCGGCTCACTGCAAGCTCCACCTTCCAGGTTCACGCCATTCTCCTGCCTCAGCCTCCCGAGTAGCTGGAACTACAGGCGCCCGCCACCACGCCCAGCTAATTTTTTGTATTTTTAGTAGAGACGGGGTTTCACCGTGGTCTCGGTGTCCTGACCTCGTGATCCGCCCGCCTCGGCCTCCCAAAGTGCTGGGGTTACAGGCGTGAGCCACCACGCCCAGCCGCATGTGTGTATTTTCATGGCAGAATAATTTATATTCCTTCCGGTACATGCCCAATAATGGGATTGCTGGGTCAAAGGGTTGTTCTGTCTTAAGTTATTTGAGAAATTATCAAACTACTTTTCACAATGGGTAAATTAATTTATATTTCCACCAGCAGTGTATAAGCATTCCCTTTTCTCTGTAGCCTCACTAGCATCTGTTATTTTTTGTCTTTTTTCTGACTGGTGTGAGATAGTATCTCATTGTGGTTTGGACTTGCATTTCAATAATGATTAGTAATGTTGAGCACTTTTTAATATGCTTGTTGGCTGCATGTCTGTCTTTTTTTGAAAAGTGTTTGTTCATATCCTTTGCCTACTTTTTAATGTGGTTGTTTGGATATTAGATATTTGACAGATGTATAGTTTTCAAATATTTCCTCCTTTTCTGTAGGTTGTCTGTTTGCTCCATTGATAGTTTCTTTTGCTGTGTAGAAGCTGTTTAATTTATTTAGGTCCCAATTGTCAATTTTGGGGTTTTTTGTAATTACTTTTGATGTCTTTGTCATGAAATTTTTGCCAGAGCCTATGTCCAGAATGATATTTCCTAGTTTATTTTCCAAGGTTTTTACAGTTTTAGGTTTTACATTTAAGTACTTAATCCATCTTGATTTGATGTTTGTATATGGTATAAGAAAGGGGCCCCACTTCAATCTTATGCATATGGCTAACCAGTTATGCCAGCACCTTTTATTAAATAGGGAACCTTTTCTCCATTGTTATTATTATTATTATTATTATTATTATTATTATTTTACTTTTTTGAAGATTAGATAGTTGTAAGTGTGTGGCTTTATTTCTGGGATCTCTATCTTATTCCACTCACCTATGTGTTGGTTTTTGTACAAAAGCAAGTGCCATGCTGTTTCTGTTACTGTATACTGTAGCCTTTTAGTGTAGTTTGAAGCCAAGTAATGTGATACCTTCAGTTTTCTAGTCTAGAATTATATTGTCTGCAAACAGGGATAGTTTGACTTCCTCACTTTCTATTTACATGTCTTTTATTATTATTATTTTTTCTTGCATGATTGCTGTGGCTAGGACTTCCAGTACTATGTTGAATAAGAGTGGTGAGAAACATCATTCTTGTCTTGTTGCCATTTTCAAGGGAAATGCTTCTAGCTTTTGCCCATTCAGTATGATGCTGGCTGTGGGTTTTTCATAGATGGCTGTTTTTATTTTGAAGTACGTTCCTTCAATGCCTACTTTGTTGAGGACTTTTTAGCAGAAAGAGATGTTAAATTTTATCAAAAGCCTTTTCTGCATCTGTTGAGATGATCATGTAGTTTTTGTTAGTTGTGTTTATGTGATGAATCACATTGATTAATATGCATATGTTGAGCCAACCTTCATCCCAGGGATAAAGCTTACTTCATCATGGTGGATTAGCTTTGTAATGTGCTGCTGGATTTGGTTTGCTAGTATTTTGTTGAGAATTTTTGTATCTATGTTCATCATGTGTATTGGCCTGAAAGTGTTTTTTGTTGCTATTGTGTCCCTGCCAGGTTTTGGTATCAGGATACTTCTAGCCTCATAGAATGAGTTAAGGAGGAATTTCTCCGCCTCAATTTTTGGAGTAGTTGGAGTGGTGTCAGTAGGAATGTTACCAGCTCTTATTTATACATCTGGTAAATTTTGGCTGTGAATCTATCTGGTCATGGGCTTTTTCTGGTTGGTAGTTTTAAAATTCTGATTCTATTTTAGAACTCTTTATTGGTCTGTTGAGGAATTCAATAACTTCCTGGTTTAATCTTGGAAATTTGTACATTTCCAGGAATTTATTCACTTCTTTTAGGTTTTCTGGCTTATATGCATAGAGGTGTACATAGTTGTCTCTGAGGGTTTTTAAAATTTCTGTGGAGTCAGCGGCAATGTTCTCTTTGTCATTTCTGGTTGTGTTTTTCTGGATCTTCTGCCTTTTTTTCTTTATTAATCTAGCTAGTAGTCTATCAATCTTATTTGTTGTTTGAAAAAACTAACTCCTAGACTTGTTGATCTTTTGTATGGATTTTAATGCCTCAATTTCCTTCAGTTCAGCTTTTATTTTTGTTATTTCCTGCCTTCTCCTAGCCTATGGGGTTACTTTACTCTTGCTTCTCTAGTTCCTCTAGGTGTGATGTTAGGTTGTTAATTTGAGATATTTCTAACTTTTTGATGTTGGAGTTTGGTACTATAAACTGCCCTCTTAACACTGCTTTAGCTGTATAGAAATGTTGGTATGTTGTATGTTTTTTTCTCATTCATTTCAAAAATATCTTTTTTTAAATAACTAATTTCGTTGTTTACCCAAAGATTACTCGGGAGCTGGTTGTTTAATTTTCACATAATTGTATGGTTTTTGAGTGATTTTCTTAGTATTAATTTCCATTGTTACAGCACTGTGATCCAAGAGTGAAAGTGGTGTGATTTTGATTTTTTGAATAGGCTGAGGATTGTTTTATGGCTGATTATGTGGATGTTTTTAGAGCATGTCTTATGTGCAGACAAGAAGAATGTATATTCTGTTGTTTTGGGGTGAAGAGTTCTGGAGATTTCTATTAGGTCAGTTTGATCAAGTGTATAGTTAAAGTCTCAAATATCTTTGTTAGCTTTATGCCTCGATGATCTGTCAAATACTGTCAGTGTGGTTTTGGTATCTCCCACTATTATAGTGTGGTTATTGAAGCCTCTTCATAGTTCTGTGATAACTTGCTTTATGAATCTGAGTGTTCCTGATCTGGGTGCACATATATTTAGGATAGTTAGATCTTCTTGTTGAATGCAATGCCCTTTTTTGTCTGTTTTGATCCTTGATCATTTAGTCCATTTTGTCTAAAATTCGAATTTTAAAAACTCTGCTTTTATCTGTTTTCCATTGGTTGGAAGATTTTTCTCCATCCCTATACTTTGAGCCTATGTGTGTCATTGCGTGTTCGATGGGTCTCTTGCAGAGAGCATACTATTGAGTCCTGCTGCTTCATCCACATTGACACTCTGTGCCTTTTAATTTGTGAATTTAGCTCATTTACATACAAGGTTAATGTTGATATGTGCTGATTTGATCCTGTCATCGTGTTGTTAGCTGGTTATTATGCAGAGTTCTTTGTGTGGTTGCTTTATAGTGTCAATGGTCTATGTACCTAAGTGTGATTTTGTGGAGGCTAGTAATGGTGTTTCCTTTGCATATTTAGCACTCCACACAGAACCCTTTATAAGTAAGGTCTGCTGGTAATGAATTCCTGTATCATTTACTTGTCTGTAATGGATCTTATTTTTCCTTTGCTCATAAAGCTTAGTTTGGCTGGATGTGAAATTCTTGATTGGAGATTTCTTTTTTTTTTTTTCAGAATGTTGAATATTGACCCCCAATTTCGTCTGACTTGTAGCGTTTCTGATGAAAAGTTCACTATTAACCTAATGGTATTCCCTTTGCAGGTGACCTTCCCCTTCTCTCTAGCTGCATTTAAAATTTTTTATTTCAAATCAACCTTGAAAAATCTGATGATTATGTGTCTTGGGGTTACTTCTCTTGTATAGTATCTTGGAGATATTCTCTGTATTTCCTGAATTTGAATGTTGGCTTCTCTAGCTAGGCTGGAGAAATTTTCATGGAGTATACCCTGACATATGTTTTCTAAGTTGTCTTCTTTCTCTTCTCTTTCAGGAATGCCAATGAAGCATAGATTTTGGTCTCTTTATGTACTCCCATATCTCTCAGAAGTTTTGCTAATTCTTCTTTAGTCTTTTTTTCTTCATTTTTGTATGACTGAGTTATTTTGGAGAAAAAGTTTAGCTCTGAGATAATTTCCTCCATTTGATTGATTCTGCTGTTAGTACTTGTGATTGTATTCTGAAATTCTTAAAGTAAGTTATTTTGCTCTGAGATCAGTTTCCTTCTTTCTTAAAATGATCATTTCATGTTTCATCTCCTTTATCATTTTATTGTATTTGTTGGAATCCTTGGATTCAGTTTTGACTTTCTCCTGAATCTTGATGATCTTTGTTTCTATCCATATTCTGAATTCTGTTTCTGTTATTTTAGCCATTTCAGCTTGATTAATAATCACTGCTGGGGAACAAGTTCAGTCTCTTCGAGACAAAAAGACACTCTGGCTTTTTGTGTTGTTTGAGTTCTTGTGCTAATTCTTTCTCATCTGTGTAGGCTGACATTCCTTCAATCTTTGATATTTCTGTGGTTTCAATTGATAGTTTTTCCTTATACCTTCTTTGATGCCCTTACAGTTTTGATTGTATTATAAGGTGGGTTCAGTTGATTGGCTTTGTTTTCCTTCCCCAGGAGTCCTTGAGGACCAGGAATGAGTCCTGGCACATTATAGCTCAGTGCAGGGTTCTCAGCTTCCTCTCACTTCAGCCCAGGGTCCATGTCCCCACCCCATTTACTCACAATGCCTTCCCCCCAAAGATCTGCTAAGAATGCACCAGTTTGTACATGGTCTATTGTCACTTATACAAAATCATTTTTAATCAATATGGTTTTAATCAAAACATGTTGATGAATCTGTGAGTGGGTTTAGTGGAGGCAACAATAAAAGGGATATAATGCAAAAAAAGTAAAAGGTTAAAATATACTCAATATAAATTTCATGATGTATTTTCTTTCATTTATTTTTCTTTTTTTGACATTGGGTTATAATGATCATTTTAACTTTAGAGAAAAATATAGTAATCTCATCATTGTACTGTGATTAAATAGTAAGCATGAGGATTACTTTCATAACTTATTACTAGATGGCTACAAGCATGGAAACTTTTCATAAAAATGCAAGACTATGCTTTGGATTTGCCAAAGAGCCATGCATGTTGTGAAAAGCGAGGGCTCTTCCTCCTCACCAAGCTGACAAACAGCAGCATTTCAGGAGGACTTTCTAGTCAGCTGCAATGAGCAGAAACAACTAATTCCACTGAACACATGATAGATGAGGCAGACTCTCTGCTCATGGATGTCACCTACTAAAATGGGCAGCTTCATAACCAGCTGATAAGAGAATGCTCTTAACGATTCCTCTGCTCAGAGAAGGTGTGTACCTTCCCCATACGGAATGTGACCATCTATTTTGAGTCTAAGTTGACAAGGATTTTGGGGGTAATTTGTTGTGGCTGGTGGAACTACTTGGGAAAGAGAAGCAACAAGATGATTTTTGTTTTCCTGCCTTTCTCTTGAGTTCATTATGATCCCACACAGTGAGCTCATCCTATATGAAACCACTTTTCTTCAGACCGTTTTCTCACAGCCTCCTCTACTCATCATCTTTATCCTAACCTGCTGCAAGGTCCCCAACAAATGAATGTATCCCCAGCCTGTGGGAGAAATTTATTTAACAAGTTTGTAGGACAAAGGGCTTTGTAAAGCTCAAATTAAAACCTGAAAGCCATCACAAGAGAGATAATAAATTCAATAACATTGAGAATATTTAAGAAGGAGAAAAGCAAAATAATATGAAAAGGCATATGACAAACTAGGAAGAAAAATATTGTATCTCAAAAAGCAAAAGACTAGCTACAATAATATAGTAAGCAAGAGCTCCTATAAATCAGCAAGAAAAAACATCCAAGAAGGTGAAATATGAATAAGCAAAGTATTTGAATAGAAAATTTACATAAAAGAAAATATTAGTGGGCCCTAAAAACATTAAAACGTGCTAATCTCACTGATAATATGATAAATGTAAATTAAAATTTCAGTAGGATATTATTATTTTCCAAACACATTGGATATACTATAAGTTTGACAATTCACTATATTGAGAGGGATATGAAGAAACAGGAACCCTTACACTGGTAGAAATATCAATCAGTGCAACTTGGCAATATCTATGAATATTTTAAATGCAAAAACTGTGTAAACTGCAATTCTACTTCTAGGAATTTAATCTTACATATGTTCTCAAACATGTATAGAATGATATTAATACAATATTTTCATGACTATATTGCTTATAGTAGAAAAAGATTGAAAATAACCTACACGTCCAACAACAGGAGACTGGTTAAACAAATCATGACTATCCAAAATTCACAATGGAGCACAATGTAGCTATTATAAACAATAAGAAATCTCTTTATGTACTGGTTTGGAATGATCAACAAAATATGTCATTAGGTTATGAAAAAAGTAAAGTACTGAGGTGTATATAAAAATGTGATTTGCATAAAAGCAAAAATGCCCTATATAAGTTCATATACATATATATATATATGGAGTGTATAAATTTCTTACATTTGTGAATATACATTCTTATAAAATACCTGTGAGAGGGAGACCCCAAAATTGGAAACAGTGTCTACATCTGAGAAATGGAAATGGTGGCTGCCAGTTAAGAAGGACTTAATTTTTAATGTATATCTTTTTGTACTGTTAAAATTTTGTATTATGTGCCAAATTGGAATAAAAAAGAGTTATCAATGGTTCTTCTTTTACATGACAAGTGCTTCTTCTGAAGTATGCCCAGAGTGTTATGGGGTCCCAGAGAAACAACACCTCATCTGAGTGTTTAGGAAGGTATGAGAAATGATCATCCTAGGTTGCCAAAGAATGTTGACTCTTGAGCTGAGTTTTGCAGTATGAGCAGACATGAGTTAGGTAGACTAAATTCTTTTCTGTTCCAGGAAGCCAAGGGAATTTGAGGAGCTGCATACAATTCACTATATATTGTTGCATGTTCATTATTTTGAGTACCCATCTTTGTATTGCTCAGTGTCAGGCACTTTTTAGGTAACTAATATTTGCTGAATCTGACTGAAAATACAAAAAAAGAATATAGGGCAAGAGATGCAGGACCTATCCTTATAGGATACACTTTAATAAGGAGTAGTTGTGATGGTAACCAGCAGGAGGAAGAGGCAGTGGAAGTGAAGAAGGACTTCATAAAGACGATACTAATTGTTCATTCTTAAAAAGTGAGGTCCTGCCATTTGCTACTACATGGATGGAACTGGAGGACATTAGGCTAAGTGAAATAAGCAGGATACAGAAAAAACATATTGCGTGATCTCACTTATATGTGAATATATATTTTTAAGAAGAATTCAAATACACAGAGATAGAGAATGAAATAGTGGTGATGTGGTTTGGCTGTGTCCCCACCCAAATCTCATCTTGAATCCCACGTGTTGTCAGAGGGACCTGGTGGGAGGTAATTGAATCATAGAGGCAAGTCTTTTCCATGCTGTTCTTGTGATAGTGAATAAGTCTCATGAGATCTGACGATTTTAAAAATGTGAGCTTTTGTGCACAAACTCTCTTTTTTTTTTTTTGCCTGCCACCATCCATGTAATACGTGACTTGCTTCTCCTTGCCATGTGGAACTGTGAGTCCATTAAACCTCTTTTTCTTCCAAGTCTCAGGTACATCTTTATCAGCAGCATGAAAATGGACTAATACTAGTGGTTACTACAAATGAGGAAAGGGAAGAAAAAAATGAGGAATATAGGTTAAAGGATACAAAATAGCAGATATATTGGAAGAACAGGTCCAGAGATCTAATGTACAAGGTGAAGACTGAAATTAATAAAATGGTATTGTAATAGAAATTGTCATTAAATAAGATTTTGGTTGCTCTTTTCACACAAAAATAGCTATATGAGATGATAGATATGTTAATCTGATTCAATATTGTAATTTTTTACTATCTATATGTATCTTATAACATCATGTTGTAAACTTCAAATATATAAACATTATTAAAAAGGAATTAAAAGTCTTATGGGTATATTATACAATAACATAAAAATAGTAGAAAATACATTTCCTATGGTATTGTCTAAAGTATATTTCCTTTGACTTGAATTACTTTTGAGTGAGCAAAATGATAGACTAGAAAAGAAATATATTTAATTTCATTTTCATAAGATTTGGTTCATAAAAAGTGATATAGTATTATGCGTGGCCTATATTTAACAAAAACAACATACGTCAATTTAAAAATTAAGTGATTTAAATAGATATTTTAAAATATTTCTTTCTATTTTATCTCTCACAATTGAATAGCTAAATCTCCTTTAAAAATGGTAATATAGATAAATGCTTAAGTTACTAAAGTTACTGAACAGTAAGCCTTCAAATCAAGGTTAAAGAACTGGAAAGTTTACTAGATATTGTAAATATCAGTCTGCATAGGGAGAAAACACATAAATCCTACTGGTGTATAACCATAACTTCAATATATTTTACCGTTGGCTGAGGGATAAATTAAAATACAATTAAAAGTGTTTGTTTGTTTATATGGCATTTGGCATTCAAGTCAACAACTCAAAGTTACTCTGAACTGATTTAGCTAACTTTTTATTTCTTGTTCTTTTGGATGAAGTAATATGTAGTAATGCAACATACCTAATGTTAAATATTCAATATTTCTATGAAAATTTTTCTGCTTCAGTATTCTAGGAGGCAGGTGACTCATGTGTGTGTATATATATATATATATACACACACATATATACACATATATATACACACATATATATACATATAAAATATATAAAATTTGAGTTTAAAATATATATATTTTATATTAAATTTTGTGGCTAAATTTGCACTCTGCTCACCCTTCCCACGCAAAGTCCTGAATACATTTTGAGAATGTAAGAAAAAGAAAGCAATCTTATATTTATAAATTTAAAGGTTGCTAACATTTCTTAAGTAAAAAAAGAAAGTCCTCGAGTCCCTTTTAAAAGATCTCCAAAAGGAAGGTGAGAGGGGGAATAGAGATGAGAAATTACCTATTGGGTACAATGTATGCTATTTGGGTGATAGTCACACTGCAAGTCCAGACTTTACCCCTCTGCAATATATCCATGTAACAAAACTGCATTTGTACTCTCTAAATCTATTTTTTTAAAAAGATCTGAAAGAACGATTGCCAAACTAATCAAAAGTTAAAACAAAGAGCGGGCAAAAAGTATCACTATTTTGGACAAAGGCAAAACATATACGTGGTGCATTATTCACTAGTCAACTAAATTTTACATACATTAAATGTATTTTTAAAAATTTATAATATAGAAGTTCACACACACACACACACACACACACACAGGCAATATTTTTCTTCAGTAGCAAAAGTGGCCAACATTAGTTGATAATCTACTATACTCTTAACTTTGTAGAGATGGTACTCATTTTTCCCTTAAGGCATAAAAGTTAATTAAGTAAGTTGCCCAAGGCAAATTAGGCCTCAAAGTGCATCTTGATGACAAATGTTTTATACTGCCAGTTGCTGTTTTTACACTGCCTTTCTTTTCTTTTTTTTTCTTTTCTTTTTGAGACAGAGTCTCACTCTGTCGCCCAGGCTTTAGTGCAGTGGCACGATCTCGGCTCACTGCAAGCTCCGCTTCCCGGGTTCACTCCATTCTCCCGCCTCAGCCTCCCGAGTTGCTAGGACTACAGGCGCCTGCTACCATGCCCGGCTAATTTTTTTTTCTTTTTTTTCTTTCTTTTTTTTCTTTTTGTATTTTTAGTAGAGACGGGATTTCACCGTGTTAGTGTGGTCTCGATCTCCTGACCTCGTGATCCGCCCGCCTCAGCCTCCCAAAATGCTGGGATTACAGGCTTGAGACACAGCACCTGGCCGACACTGCTTTCAATACAACAAGATGATGCCACTTATTTCAAAATTAATAAATTATGAAGACATTAAAAGAAAATAGAACACATATAATAGAATCTGTACGTGTTAAGTTAGCATTTGCTATAATATTTTGGATGTTTTTAGTGTGTTATTGTGATTAAAAAATAATTGAATGCTAATTATTTTCTAAAATTCATTACACCTCATTCCTATGATCCAATTAAACAGGAAGGACTAGGAAATGCATGGACATCATCCTGGCTTCTGAATTAAAGAGTTGGTCAAACCAATTTCTAATCGAATTCTATTTAAAGAAAATAGCTTTAAAAATACATCTGAATTATTTTGAATGCATCTGAATAAATAAATTCACATGAACTATGGCAAAAATATACCATATTTTTTAAAAATTTAATGACTTCTATTTGTAAAAGCATGTCAGATTCAATTGTATTTGTATACCTAGGCCTACATTTCTATCCTTTAGAAAGTGTTCTTTCATGTGTTTAATTTCTACTCTTTCATGTATCAAATCAATGATAATTTACTGAGCAACAATGATTAGCCAGGCATCATAGAAGGGGCTGGAGATCTAGTAGGGAACAAAAGAGACCCTGCTCTCATGTCCGAAATAAGATCAACGATGCACAAAGCTAATAAGTAAAGTGTGTGTGTGATGTTGAGGGTCAGTCGTTGCATTTTTTAAAAAATAACATCACAATTTTTTTCTTTTTTTGGGGTGGGGGGAATGGGATCTCACCCTTTTGGTCTCCCCAGTAGCTAGGGCTGCAAGTACACACCACTATATTCATCTAGTAGATGCAATTTTAAATAGGAAGGTGGAAAGGCTTCACCTATAACATTTTATTTTGAATGTTGCAAATATAGAACTTTGTATTTTTAAAATACATAAAAACTGTTTCTTCATGTGGCTTTATGTCACTGTTTGATTGCAGTCTAACAATTTATTTACACTTTTTCACATATTAAGGCTTTTGGTTAGATTCCATAAATCTTCATTTTATAATAATTATAGTTTCTTGGCAGATAAGTCACTAGGTCAAATTTTGAGAAAAAAAATTCAAAGTGATTAAGGTGATTCACTAAATTGATCATCAAAAGAGTTGTCTGATTTACCATTAATTTTGCTTGTAAAGTATTAGTTTTATTTTACAATATCCTCAACTACATTTAGAGAAATAGCCTCAATATTGTCAGAAAATATTAAAGTACTGCCTTATTGTAGTATGTGTTTTTCAATAGAAAGCTTGAACTTTATCCCAAATATTTTCATACTTATAATTCTGTTTTTAAAATATAATAAATCCTGTAATCATTAGCTAACTATTGTTTTCTACTTTATACATTTCAAATAAAATTTTAAATAAAATTTGTTATTTTACAGATACTCATCCTATTACATCAGAAAATTTTTCTTTTATATCAGGGAGATTTTTATTTATAGAGCATTTCAATTTTTAGAAAGTCTTGTCACCAGTTGTCTTTATCGATTTTTCCCCCTACCGATTCTAAACACAAACAACTTTCTTCTTCATTGCTTGGTTAGGTAATAGGTTTTCCCCTTTTCTGAGTTTGTGTGTGTGTATGTGATCACTGCTGTTGTCTACTTCTAACTTCTTTGGGCCTTTGAAATGAGGTAGCAGTCTAGTGGTTTTCTTTTCTGTAATTGCTAAACAGCACCATTTTATGGTGACATTTGAGCTTTCTTAGCTGAGAAACCTAATTTCATTCTTGACTCTGAATTTCATCACAAATATCAGTAAAATATGATGCTGTAATGATTAGAAAATGGGCTCAAAGCATAATCATTAAAATTAGTTGATCAGGAGTTCTGCAATTTTGAGTAGTTTTAGTAGTTGGTCCCCCTCATCAACTTTTTTATTCCATATAAAATCTCTGAATTCATTTTGACAATGCTTCTTGATTTCATTCTCCTCATTAGATTTGCCTTTGCCTCAATATATTCATTAGTTTCCTTATAAAGTCTTACTTTTAAATGTGTTTCCTATCGAACTGAAGTGATATGTTTTCAATATGCAACTCACACAGGTACTTATCCAAATTTAGTATTGCCTTGAGGACTTTAATTCAATAACTTAGTTGATTGATTTTTCTAAAAGTATAGGATTATACAGTATCATATTGTTAATGTATTATTCTCATATCAGTATATAAAAAAACCATGAGCAAAAGCACACTCTACTCAATCTAATTACATTTCAAGGATTAATAGCTTATGATCAAATGAGTTCCTAAATATATTGATGATAAAAATGTCACTCTCACTTAACGGAATTTGTATGGAGAGCAAGAATAAAAATGTGCTCTCAAGACTTTACATTGCCTGTTTCATATTGTGATCATAAGTTGAGTTACATTGTGAACGTTACATTTTCTTGATTGTTCAGCATTTTTCTCAAAGAAGGGCAAACTTTGATTGACCTGTTATTAACCCATATCTGGGGACTCTTCTGTAATCTACTCTGTATTACCCATTTCATCATCAACTTATCCTTGGCAGCTATCACGTGTAACTTTTGGCTTCTCTCCAGTACTGTATAGGACAGTCTAACTAGTAACCAGATTATTATTCATCTCCCCCACTCCTTTCCCTGGAATTTTCTTTATCTTGCTTGAGTATATGAGTAGGAAGATTTCTGGAGAAATCATTAAAATGTTGAAACATAAAAGGTTCTTTATACTTTCTTACAATGAAAACTTCTTTTCAAAAAAATATTAACTTTTTATATGTGGGATAATTTGTTATTTCCTGGCTCTTTAATGCAAGTTAACACAATGAGATTAACTGCTAGCTCAGGTCAAGATTAGAATGAATGATATTTCTAACTGGTAAATCAGAAAAAGGAAAGGAAATGAGGACATATTTCACCTAAGAAATTCTTGGGAAAGAGCAAGCCTCAGTGATCAATTAATGAAGATTGACAGAACAAAGGTTCTCCACTGGAATAAGTAAGATTATGGTAGAGGACATAAAGTGTAAACATGTTTAATAGAACCTTATTGTTAGCTAAGATGTCTTTTAAAATGTGATGTCTATAAACTTCAAATTATGTTATTAGTAGTTCAAACCTGTGTCTCTAAATCTTGAGAATTCTTATGTGTGACAAAGAAGGAAGCCCTTTTAGCTGATTGGGCTTGAGGATCATACAAACTCGTTTTTCAGAAGAGTTGACAATTTTATCTATTCTCACAGACATACTTAAAATATATCTTTTTAAATTCTCAAATGTGCCAGTCATTAATGGTGAGTGAAAAGTAGTTAGAAATGGCATCTTTTTTCTTACAGCTTCATTATGAGCACTTTTGTGTAACTTCTACCGGTCTACAAGTTTCAGAGGGACATAGGGACCTTATTTTTATAATCTACATGTCTTCATCTGTCTAAAGCTGTATAAACAATAGTGAAGATCAATACTGAAACACGAGAATATGTGTTTTGCCAAAGTGAAAAAGTATTCTGTATGTTGCAATAGAGAGTAAGCTCCTACTGTTCAAAGTGAATGTGTGTGTATATGTGTGTAAACATATGAAGATCTGATCCTTTTCTGAGCATATCATTCTCAAAAGCACCATAGCTTAGTCAGTGAAAGTACATGGCCTTAGATTCTGACAGCCCCGCCAGCAAACCTCAACTCATTTGACAATTTTTGTTCCTAGTCGATTGCTATAAGTTTTTATAAATCTGTAGTTGATTGCTATAAATTTTCAAGGCAATGCTACTTATTTGCACAATGGTAATATTTGTACTTCCTGGTACTGGCATGCTATAAAATTAATATGATATAGATAGTACATGGTAGTTGCTCAACTGATGAAAGGAATTATTAAATATTACTTCAATGCCATAGGAAATACAGTAAATATCATAGTTGATGACATTTACAAATATGTTTATGGTTGTTTTCACTCATATGTAAAATCTGTCCTCATTAAGATAACATCCTAAGTGATAATACTTGCTTCAAAAGTGTGTTGATAATTCAAATTGATCAAAATATCCACTTGTATGTTCTACCAGACACTGTACTATGTACTGCAAGAATGTGAATATACAAACTAACATTCATGCGCTCTAAGTTTAAGTAATATAATTTGAGACATTCAAATACAGAAAAAATAAATCACTGAGAGAACCTGAAGAAGATAGTCATCCAGATAATGCGAATTTGGACTTAGAAGATGAGCATTTACGGTAGATCGTTAAAGACGAGAAAAATCATATTTGGTTTAGAATGGCAATAATTCGACATTTTAATATGGCCGGTATCAAAATGACAGTTCTAAATACATTTAAGATGAATGTCACTTATGAATTTATCAAAACTCTCCACATTTTACAATTTAGATACATGATGTATGATATATATTACAAATGCATATAGAAACAAAAGACTCTATTACTTCAAAAATATTTGTATCTGCATTAAAATTTGCCCATGGCACATAGTGGTTTACTCATTTTGATAAAGTTCTATATTATATAATTCTGACATCTATTAAACTTATAAAAACAAAGAGAAACATTGATCTAGTGCACACAACTATTGTGTGTGCATTTCTGTGTTCATATACCAGCATTAGGTACTATGAACTATCTGAAATCATGAGCATATTTATTTCTAATTCTTGTCACATATAAGGTCATTTTGACTGGGAGATTTTTTTTTACCTCTCCCTATAAACCAGAGACATCAAAATGATCAAAGGATCAAAGAACATAACACTTAAGAGGTCACTGTGGCACAATTATGATTTTCCTTTAGAGGTGGCATTTAAAATACTGCATTACAATGACAAGAACCTCTTTTGACAGGGGAAGAAAATGCATAACACTAAGCAATTTATGTGACAGCAACTTTAGCTAGAATATGAAGTCATTTTTTTTCATTCTTAAGGTTACAATAACACATAGTTTTGTTTGTAGAAATAAAAGCAAACTACCCAGGAATATTTAGAAAGGTATGGGGAATGGAGTTCATAGACTTACACCTAGCAGATAACAATTTTTTTGGTTGTTTGTTTTAATGCAATTGGTTGTAATAAACTGCTACATTAAATGTGGGTTAAGTATAAACTAAGACAATACTTACTGCAATTTGATATACAACATCAGTGTAATAATATTCAAAATCAATAGCAGTGTAATAATATTCAAAATCAAATACTAGGTATTTAAAAGTAAAATCAAATAATCTGCAAACTATCATAATTTAAATGAATTTAACAAGGCCACTCACTAGATAACAAAGTCAACATACTTTTGTAGCGACAGAACCTCTATATATTAGCAAAAAAAAAAAAAAAAACCACCTAAGAATAAATCTAATGAAAGATGTGCAAGAACACTTTGCTGAAAACCACAAAAATAGCTATAAGAAACTTAACAAAAAACTTAAATGAAGAAATATACCATGTTAATGAATAGTAAGATTCAATATTGTAAAGATGTCAAGTGGCCTCCTGATTGGTCTACATATTCAATGAAATCTAATCAAACTGTAGCACTTTATTTCATTGAAATTGACTAGCTGACTCTAAAATGTCTTTTATTTCTTCCATTCTTAATCTTTATGCCCTATTTCTTGCCAAATTGCTGTGGCTGGGCAATTCTATTAGGTCATTCTCACACAGTTAATAAAGACATACCTGAGACTGGGTAATTTATAAAGGAAAAAAAGTAATTAAAATCATATTGTAATGTCAGAATTACCTTAAAATTTTATGAAGCAGTATGTTAGTATATAAAATATTGGATTTGCATTTATAAAAGCCTAAGGATTTATTAGTATTTTTAAATAATATGTTTCTTGGTAAGTATTATTCATCAACATAAAATCTTCTGGACAGCCATAAAGGAGATGTATTTTGTTAATTGGAGAAAAAAAAAGCAAACAGCTGAGATTAGTAGCTCTCATAGCATTTCACAAAAAGAAGAGGAATATAATTTTCCTTTCTGATAATAAACTAGTAGCTAATTGGCACAAAAAATGAAAACAGTCTGGGGACCTCGTTATTTGTGGCAACAGAAAGTCATTTCATTCATATTTTCTGACAGCTGTGTAACACATACTGACAGCAGTATCACAAATACTGAAGAAAACATGAGACTATACAAAAGGCTCAGACTCTCTTTAAATCACTTAAATATTATTACCTCTTTGAAGCTTATAACCCACTTTGCTTTGTATAACAGAACATGTGTGTGTAACGGAGAGAGAAAGAAAGAGAAAGAGAGCTTCATTGTCATAGATAGTTGTCATAGGATTACTACCCTAAATCTTCACCTGTTAACATACCTATGTCCTACGCCATGTGATGTGACCCTGGAGTTCCTTCCACTAGAGACTGGATTTACTTCCCACCACTTGACTTCGAACCCACTGAGGTTACGTGCTTTATCCATTGAGATATTAGCAAAACTGGAACAAGCATATTTTAAGGCAGGTTTTTGTTGTATCTTCCTGCTCTTGCCATGAGAATGAAACAGCTTGGTACACCACTTCTACAAGAAGAATGAAAATCATAAGGAGTAGATGTAAATCAACACTGAGAATCATCTATATCACCCAAACACAAGCCAAACAAAGTATGTGTGAGCAACATAAATAATTGCTGATTATTTTTTAGGCTATAGAGTTTTGTTCTGATTTTGTTGTGACATATTATGGCAATAGCCAACTGAGATATAAACAAATTAATATATATACAGAAATAATCACCAGAAAATAGAAATTATTTTTATGCCTTACCTTTTCAAACAGCTTGAGATTTAATCCACACAGCACCCAATTCACC